>NW_023331302.1:0-42112 GCF_011100685.1 Canis lupus familiaris
ATCATGGCCTGTCCCTCGCTGTCTCTCTCCCTCTCTCTGTGCCTACCTTCTTGTCTCTCGGACTCTCACTTGTCTCCCTCCCTGTCTCATTCTCTCCATCCTGTCTCTGTCTCGCTGTCTCCTCCCTCCCTGTCTCTGACTCTCCCCTCCTGTCTCTCGGTCTCCCTCCCTGCACCTTGGTCTCTCCCCTCTGTCTCATCTCTCCCTCTCTGTCTCTTGGTCTGTCTGTCCCTCCCTGTCTCTGGATCCTTCCTTCCCTGTCCTGTCTCTCCCCCATCTCGATCTCTCACCCCCGTCGTCTCAGTCACTCCTCCCTGTCTCCATCTCTCTCTCCCTCCCTGTCTCTCGGTCTCCCCCTCGCTTTCTCTCCGTCTCCCTGCCCACCTCTATCTATCTCTCCCTCCCTGTCTCTGTCCATCCCTCCACTTCTGTCTCTCCTTCCCTGCCTCGGTCTCTCCATCCCTGTCTCTCGCCACCCGTCTCCATCTGTCCCTCCCTGTCTGTGTGTCTCCATCCCTGTCTCTCTCTCATCCTGTCTCTCGGCCTCTCCCTCACTGTATCTCGGTCTCCCTCCATGGCTCTGGCTCTCACTCCCTGTCTCTCTGTCTCCCCCTGCCTGTCTCTCGGTCTCTCCCTCCCTGTCTCTGGGTCTGTCCCTCCCTGTCTCTCGGTCTCCCTCCCTCTCTGTCTCTCCCACGGTGTCTAGATCTCACCCTCCTTCTCTCTGTGTCTCGGTCTCTCCCTCCCAGGCTCTCGGTGTCTCCCTACCTGTTTCCCTGCCTCTCCCTGCCTGTCTTTCTGTATCTCCCTCGCTGTCTCTGTCTCTCCATCCCTGTCTCTCTGACTCTCCTTCCCTGTGTCTGTGTCTGTCTCTCCCCGCTGCCCCATCTCAGTCTGTCCCCCCTGCCCCCCACCCCGTCTCCTCTCCCGCCCTCTCTCTGACTCTCGCTCCCTGTCTCGCCGACTCTCCCTTCCTGTGTCTCTGTCTCTCTTTGCGTCTCTGTCTCTCTGCCAGTCTCTGTGTGTCTCCCTTCGTGTCTCCCAGTCTCTCACTCCGTCTCGTTCTCTCCATCCTGTCTCTGTGTTCCCCTCTCTGTGTCTCAGTCTCCCTCCCTTTCTCTCTGACTCTTCCTCCCTGTCTCTCAGTGTATCCCTCCCGGGCTCTCGGTGTCGCTCTGTCTCTGTCTCTCCCCTCCCTGTCCTCTGACTCTCCTTCCATGGTCCTGGCTCTCTCACTCCCTTCCTCATTCTTCCTCCTTGTCCTCGGTCTCTCCCTCACCATCTCGCTTGTCTCTCCCTCCCTTCCCATCCCTATCTCTCCCGTCCCTGTCTGTCTTTGTCCCCCCCTCCATGGGTGTGTCTGTCCATCCCTCCCAGTTTGCTGTCTCTCCTTCCCTCTCCACGTTAATGAAACAAAGGATGAGAACCGTAGGATTCTCTCAATAGATGCAGAAAAAGCATTTGACCAAATAGACCATCCTTTCATGATGGAAACCTTCTGCTGGGTACGCATACTGGGAAAAAAACCTCAATTATCATAAAACCCATGTACAAACGACCCAGAGAGGGAACGTGCTCTTCATTGGGAAAAACCTGGAGCTTTTCCCTTAAGGTCAGGAACACGACAGGGTGTCCACCCTCAACACTCTCGTTCGGCAGAATAGTAGTGGTCCTCGCTTTCCCAGCGACATTCCGAAAACAGAAAAAAAAGGCATCCGGATCGGCAAAGAAGTCACACTCTCCACTCTTCACAGAGGACATGACACTCTATGTGGGAAACCTCACACAATCACTAGACTAGAATCGTACGTAAGGGATCTATCCAACAAGACGACCTAACTAACGATCGTGGGTATCTATTGCCCTGAATGTGGGAGTTGCCACGGATATCAATCAATCGCTAAGCAAAGTTAAGACATACTTAGATAATAATACCCCTTTACTTGGAGACTCGAATACGGCGCTTTCTGCAATTGACAGGTCTTCCAGGCACAGCATCTCCAAGAAACAAGAGCACTAAAGGATACAGTGGACCAGGTGGATCTCACAGATATTTACAGAACTTACATGCAAATGCAACTGAATTCACATTCTTCTCAATTGCACGTGGAACTTTGTCCAGAAGAGACCACATACTGGGTCACAAATCAGGTCATAATCGATACCAAAACTTTGGGATCGTCCCCTGCATATTTTCAGCCCATAATGCTCTGAAACTAGAGCTCAACCACAAGAAGTTTGCAAGGATTTCAAACACGTGCAGGTTAAGGACCATCCCTGCTAAAAGGTGAAAGGGTCAACCAGGACCATCAGAGAAGAATTAAGAAAATTCACGGAAAACCAATGAGAACGAAGATACAACCAACCGTTCAGAATCTCTGGGATACAGCAAAAGCGGTCCCAAATAGGGGAAAGACATCGCAATACAAGCATCAATCCAAACACTGGAAAGAACTCAAATACGAAAACTAACCTGGCACCTAAAGGAGCTGGAGAAGGACCAGCAAATGAAACCTTCACCCAGCAGAAGACGACGGTTAATAAAAATTCGAGCAGAACTCAATGAAATAGAGAGCAGAAGAACTGAGGAAACACATCCACAAAACCAGGTGGTGGACCTCTGAAAGAACCAATAAGAGAGAGAAAAAACCATGAAGCCAGCCTTATTAAAAGAAGAGAGAAAAGACTCCAATTAACAAAAACATGAATGAGAAAGGAGAGATCACCACCACCACGTAGGAAATACAAGCGATCTGAAAAACTCATCCTGAGCAGCTATACGCCAATAAATTGGGCAATCGAGAAGAAACGAACGCATTTCCGGAAAACCACAAACTACCAAAAACGGAACAGGAAGACACAGAAAACCCCAACAGGTCAATATCCAGGGAGGAAATTAAAGCAGTCATCATCAAAGACCTCCCAGGACACAAAGTCTAGGGCCGGGTGGCTTCCTGAAACACTGTGGAACACGTCGGAAAGAAACTGAGGAAGACACAAAGAGATGGAAAAGGGTTCCACGCTCCTGGGTTGGAAGAATTGATATTGGGGAAAATGTCAACGTGACCCAGGGCAATATACACAACTAATGCAATCCCTGTCAGAAATAGCACGGACTCTCTTCAGAGAGCTGGAGCAGTCTCTGAAGGCTGGTGTGGAATGCGAAAAGACCCCCGAACGGCCACGGAAGAGTCCGCCAAGAAAAACCACTGCGGGGCAGCACAATGCCGGATTGTCACGTTGTGCCACGAAGCTGTGACGGGCAAGACAGTGGGATACTGGCACAAAAACAGACACGCCGATCAATTGAACAGAAGAGAGCATCCAGAGGTTGGACCCTCAACTCTATGGGCAACTATATTCAGCCAGGCAGGAAAGACCATGCACGGGGAAAGGAAAAGACAGTCTCTTCAATAAATGCTGCTGGGAACACTGGACAGCCACACGCAGAGAAGAATGAAACTGGACCATCCTCTCACACCATACACAGGATAAACTCAAAATGGATGAAGGATCTCAATTTTGCAGACAAGAGTCCATCAAAATCCTAGGGCAGGACAAAGGCAACAACACCCTTCTTGAACTGGGCCACAGCAACTTCGTAGAAATGACATCAGCCACGAAGGCCAGAGAAACAAGAGCGAAGAACAGGAATGCTGGGACTTCACCAAGTTGAGCAGGTTCCACACAGCAAAGAAACACCCGACAAAACTCAAAGCCAACCCACAGAGTGGGAGAAAGACATGTGCAAATGACCCTGTCAGGTAAAGGGCCAGTATCCAAGATCTCTGAAGAACTTCGGCAACTCCACAGCACAAGAGACCAACGATCCAATCCGGAAGACGGGCAAGAGACATGAATGGAAATGTCACAGAGGAAGACTAGGCATGGCCGACAAGCACGTGAGACAATGCTCCGCATCACTGGCCGTCAGGGAGATATGGGTCAAAAGCACCACGAGATCCCACCTGACACACCAGCGACTGCGGTGAACGTTAACAAGATAGGAAACAGCGAAGGTCGGCGAGGATGTGGCGAAAAGGGAACCCTCTTGCACTGCTGGTGGGAATGTGACCTGATGCAGCCACGCCTGGAAACCGTGTGCAGGTGCCCTCAGAGAGGTAACAACGGATCTGCCCTGCGATCCAGCATGGGGGTGCACTGGTGGAGATGTACCCCAAAGATACAGATGCGGGGGAAACACCGGGACACGTGCACCCTGAGGTTTCGAGTTGCAATGCCCACGATAGCCACACTGCGGAAGGAGCCTCGGTGCCCATCGAAAGATGAATGGATAAGGAGGGCGAGTGGTCTCTGTACACGATGGAAGATTACTCAGCCATCAGAAACGACAAACAACCCACCATTTGCTTCGATGTGGATGGAACCAGAGGGTATTATGGCTGAGTCAAAGAAAAAGAAGGCAGTCGGCGAAGGACAAACATTCTATGGTCTCGTTCTTTTGGGGAGTATGAAAAAAATAGTGAAAGGGAACAGAGGAGAAAGAAGAAAAAAATGAGTGGGAGATGGCAGAAAAGGAGACAGAACAGGAGAGACTCCTAACCCTGGGAAATGAACAAGGGGTGGAAGAAAGGGAGGAACGCGGGGGGCGGGGTTGACTGGGTGACGGGCACAGAGGGGGGCACTTGATGCGATGAACACTGGGGGAGTTACACTCGATGTTGGCAAAATGACCTCCAATAAGAAAGAAACCTATAAACAAACACACAAACCTCCCAAGACACAAAAGTCCAGGGCCAGATTGGCTTCCCAGGGGAATTCTATCCAGCGCTTCAAGAAGAAAGACTACCTATGCTACTAAAGCTGCTCCGAAAGATAGAAAGAGATGGAATACTTCCAAGCTCGTTCTTGGAGGCCAGCATCACCTTAACTCCAAAACCCAAGACCCCAAAAGGGGACAATGCTGGACCGATGTCCCTGATTAAGGCGGACGCACACCTTCTCCACAAGATATGAGCCAACAGGATCCGACGGGACATGATTAAGAAGTTACTCACCACGACCCAGTGGGGTTAATCGCCAGGGTGCAAGGCTGCTTCAGCACTCGGAGAACACTCGATGGGCTTCATCAGATCTGCAAGAGAGAAAACAAGAACCAGATGATCCTCTCAAGAGACGCAGAGGAAGCATTTGACAAAATACGGCATCCATGGCAGATCCAAACCCTTCAGAGTACAGGGATAGAGGGAACGTCCCTCAGCATCTTCAAATCCATCTACGAAAAGCCCGTGGCAAATTATCATCCACAATGTGGAAACACTGGGAGCCTTTCTTCGAACATCAGGAACGAGAGACAGGGATGTCCACCCTCACCACGTCTTCTCAACATACTACTAGACATCTCGGCCTCAGCAGTCAAGCGACAGAAAAACTAAAAGGCATTCACATTGGCAAAGAAGTAGTCAAACTTGCCCTCTTCACCGATGGCATGCATGGTACCGTACCCGGAAAACCCAAAAGACTCCACCCCAAGATCGTAGAACTCATACAGCAAATTCGGCAGCGTGGCAGGATCCTAAATCTATGCCAAGAAATCAGTCACCTCTCTATACGCCAACGATGACTCTGAAGAAAGAGAAATTAAGGAGTCGGTTCCAGTGACAACTGCACCCAAAGCATGAGATACCCAGGAATACACCTAACCAAAGAGGTAAAGGATCTCTACCCGAAAAACCACGGAACACATCTGAAAGAAATTGAGGAGGACACTAAGACATGGAAAACTATCCCATGCTCCTGGATTGGAAGAATTCATATATTGGGAAAATGTCAACGTGACTGACCCAGGGCAATTTACACATTGATTGCAATCCCTATCATCAAAAATACCAAAGGCTCCCTTCAGAGAGTTGCCACAAATCATCTGAAGAGTAGTGTGGAATCAGACAAGACCCCGAATGCCCAGGGCAATATTAGAAAAGAAAACCACAGCTGGCGGCATCACAAGGCCGGACTTCAGGTTGTGCTACAAAGCTGTGCTCATCAAGACAGTGTGCTACTAGCAGAAAAACAGACACACGGATCAATGGGACAGAAGAGAGAAATCCAGAAGTGGACCCTCAACTCTACGGTCAGGAGCATATATTCGACCAAGCAGGAGAGACCATCCACTGGAAAAAAGACAGCCTCCTCACTAAAGGCTGCTGGGAACGTTGGACAGCCACATGCAAAAGAATGAAACTGGACCATTCTCTCACACCATACACAGAGATAAAACTCAAAATGGATGAAAGATGTAAATGTGAGATGAGATTCCATCAAAACCCTAGGGGAGAACACCGGCAACGTCCTTCCCGAACTTGGCCACAGTAACTTCTTGCAAGATACACCCGTGAAGGCCAGAAAACAAAAGCAAAGATGAACTATTGGGACTTCATCGGGATGAGAAGCTTCCGCACAGCCAAAGAGACACTCAACAAAACCAAGAGACAACCTCCAGAATGGGAGAAGCTACGTGCAAATGACCCGTCAGATAAAGGGCCAGCATCCACGATCTCTAAAGAACCCATTCAACTCAACAGCAGAGAAACCAACCATCCAATCCGGAAATGGGCAAAAGACACGAACCGAAATGGCACAGAGCAAGACGTCGACGTGGCCGACAAGCCCATGAGAAAATGCGCCGCATCACTGTTATTTCCATCAGGGAAACACACGTCAAAAGCACAACGAAATCCCACCTTACACCGGTGAGAATGGGGAACATTGGCCAGACAGGAAACCACAAATACTGGACAGGATGTGCAGAAAGGGGAACGATTTCAAAATTCAACAATTTCAGAGGTAGCCATATTCACCTGAAAGGGACCAAGGGGGAGGGGGGCATGCTGCCGGCCAGGCTGGGGAGCTTAGGGAGGGACCTGAGAGCGGGGAGGGGGTGGGGGGAGGAGGAACAGCCAAGGGCCTTGGGGGGCCTGGGGGGGCCCAGCAGCCCAGGCCCTCAAGCCACCGCCCCAAGGCCCTGCCCTGACATCGCAAGGTGCCTGCATCCTAACCCCTCTGAGCAGCCGCGGATGGGTTCGGCGGCACCTCCCCGAGCCCCGGTGGAGGGGGCCCCACACCCTCCCTGAGCCGCTCCTGTGAGACCTGACCTGACACGTAGGAGGCCCCGCCGCCGCCCCCTCCGAGAACAGGTGCCACCACTCCTCCCCCGCGCAGCCCTCTGCCCGGCACCCTGGCGGCCCAAAGGGTGTCCGCCGGGCTCGCCACGGGGGCGCCTCCATGCGGCCCCCAAGACTCACTGTCCCCCTCCGGTCCCTCCCAGGCACCCGCCGCGCCACCAGCCAGGGCCAGATGCCTCTCGCACAGCCACCCCGGGGCCCGTCACGCCTCCCGGGGCCCACGCTGACCTGCGCGCCGGGGGCCGAGGCCTGCAGAGCCGCTGCCGCGAGCCCGGAGCGCGGGGAACCGCGGGGAACCGCGGGGAACCGCGGGCCTGGACTGGGGGCGCGGCCGCGCAACCTCCTGCCGTGCCCAGGTCGCCGCATCTGCGCACAGCTCCTCCTGCGGCCACGCCCCGGCCCCCTTCAGGTCACGCTCCGGCTCAGGCGCCTGGGCAAGCTCCCGCCCCGCCCCCGCCACGCCCCCCGCAGACCTGCCACACAGAGGCCCGCCCTCCGCGGAGCCTACAGGGGACCCGAGACCGCCTCTGCCTCCCCCCGCTAGTCTAGTCGGGGCGCCGGGGCCGAGGCCTTGCGCCCCGGCTCAGTCCCGAGGGACACCTGCTCACGGAGGCACGGAGCCTCTCTCTGGCTCTGTGTCTCCATCCCTGTCCCTCCGTCCCGGTCTCTGTCTCTCCCTCACTGTCTCCCTCGCTCTCCCTCCCGGTCTGGCCCTGTCTCCCTCCCAGTCTCTCTGCCTCTGCCCCCACCCCCATCTCTCTCTCTCTCCCTCTCCCTCCCAGTCTCTGTGTCCCTCCCAGTCTTTCTTCTCTTACTGCCTATCATGGCCTGTCCCTCGCTGTCTCTCTCTCCCTCTCTCTGTGCCTACCTTCTTGTCTCTCGGACTCTCACTTGTCTCCCTCCCTGTCTCATTCTCTCCATCCTGTCTCTGTCTCGCTGTCTCCTCCCTCCCTGTCTCTGACTCTCCCCTCCTGTCTCTCGGTCTCCCTCCCTGCACCTTGGTCTCTCCCCTCTGTCTCATCTCTCCCTCTCTGTCTCTTGGTCTGTCTGTCCCTCCCTGTCTCTGGATCCTTCCTTCCCTGTCCTGTGTCTCTCCCCCCATCTCGATCTCTCACCCCCGTCGTCTCAGTCACTCCTCCCTGTCTCCATCTCTCTCTCCCCTCCCTGTCTCTCGGTCTCCCCCTCGCTTTCTCTCCGTCTCCCTGCCCACCTCTATCTATCTCTCCCTCCCTGTCTCTGTCCATCCCTCCACTTCTGTCTCTCCTTCCCTGCCTCGGTCTCTCCATCCCTGTCTCTCGCCACCCGTCTCCATCTGTCCCTCCCTGTCTGTGTGTCTCCATCCCTGTCTCTCTCTCATCCTGTCTCTCGGCCTCTCCCTCACTGTATCTCGGTCTCCCTCCATGGCTCTGGCTCTCACTCCCTGTCTCTCTGTCTCCCCCTGCCTGTCTCTCGGTCTCTCCCTCCCTGTCTCTGGGTCTGTCCCTCCCTGTCTCTCGGTCTCCCTCCCTCTCTGTCTCTCCCACGGTGTCTAGATCTCACCCTCCTTCTCTCTGTGTCTCGGGTCTCTCCCCTCCCAGGCTCTCGGTGTCTCCCTACCTGTTTCCCTGCCTCTCCCTGCCTGTCTTTCTGTATCTCCCTCGCTGTCTCTGTCTCTCCATCCCTGTCTCTCTGACTCTCCTTCCCTGTGTCTGTGTCTGTCTCTCCCCCGCTGCCCCATCTCAGTCTGTCCCCACCCTGCCCCCCACCCCGTCTCCTCTCCCGCCCCTCTCTCTGACTCTCGCTCCCTGTCTCGCCGACTCTCCCTTCCTGTGTCTCTGTCTCTCTTTGCGTCTCTGTCTCTCTGCCAGTCTCTGTGTGTCTCCCTTCGTGTCTCCCAGTCTCTCACTCCGTCTCGTTCTCTCCATCCTGTCTCTGTGTTCCCCTCTCTGTGTCTCAGTCTCCCTCCCTTTCTCTCTGACTCTTCCTCCCTGTCTCTCAGTGTATCCCTCCCGGGCTCTCGGTGTCTCTCTGTCTCTGTCTCTCCCTCCCTGTCTCTCTGACTCTCCTTCCATGTCTGGCTCTCTCCCTCCCTTCCTCATTCTTCCTCCTTGTCTCGGTCTCTCCCTCACCATCTCGCTGTCTCTCCCTCCCCATCCCTATCTCTCCCTCCCTGTCTGTGTCCCCCTCCGTGTGTCTGTCCATCCCTCCAGTTCTGTCTCTCCTTCCCTCTCCACGTTAATGAAACAAAGGATGAGAACCGTAGGATTCTCTCAATAGATGCAGAAAAAGCATTTGACCAAATAGACCATCCTTTCATGATGGAAACCTTCTGCTGGGTACGCATACTGGGAAAAAAAACCTCAATTATCATAAAACCCATGTACAAACGACCCAGAGAGGGAACGTGCTCTTCATTGGGAAAACCTGGAGCTTTTCCCTTAAGGTCAGGAACACGACAGGGTGTCCACCCTCAACACTCTCGTTCGGCAGAATAGTAGTGGTCCTCACTTTCCCAGCGACATTCCGAAACAGAAAAAAAAGGCATCCGGATCGGCAAAGAAGTCACACTCTCACTCTTCACAGAGGACATGACACTCTATGTGGGAAACCTCACACAATCACTAGACTACATCGTACGTAAGGGATCTATCCAACAAGACGACCTAACTAACGATCGTGGGTATCTATGCCCTGAATGTGGGAGTTGCCACGGATATCAATCAATCGCTAAGCAAAGTTAAGACATACTTAGATAATAATACCCTTTTACTTGGAGACTCGAATACGGCGCTTTCTGCAATTGACAGGTCTTCCAGGCACAGCATCTCCAAAGAAACAAGAGCACTAAAGGATACAGTGGACCAGGTGGATCTCACAGATATTTACAGAACTTTACATGCAAATGCAACTGAATTCACATCCTTCTCAATTGCACGTGGAACTTTGTCCAGAAGAGACCACATACTGGGTCACAAATCAGGTCATAATCGATACCAAAACTTTGGGATCGTCCCCTGCATATTTTCAGCCCATAATGCTCTGAAACTAGAGCTCAACCACAAGAAGTTTGCAAGGATTTCAAACACGTGCAGGTTAAGGACCATCCTGCTAAAAGGTGAAAGGGTCAACCAGGACATCAGAGAAGAATTAAGAAAATTCACGGAAACCAATGAGAACGAAGATACAACCAACCGTTCAGAATCTCTGGGATACAGCAAAAGCGGTCCCAAATAGGGGAAAGACATCGCAATACAAGCATCAATCCAAACACTGGAAAGAACTCAAATACAAAACTACCTGGCACCTAAAGGAGCTGGAGAAGGACCAGCAAATGAAACCTTCACCCAGCAGAAGACGACGGTTAATAAAACTTCGAGCAGAACTCAATGAATAGAGAGCAGAAGAACTGAGGAAACACATCCACAAAACCAGGTGGTGGACCTCTGAAAGAACCAATAAGAGAGAGAAAAACCATGAAGCCAGCCTTATTAAAAGAAGAGAGAAAAGACTCCAATTAACAAAAACATGAATGAGAAAGGAGAGATCACCACCACCACGTAGGAAATACAAGCGATCTGAAAAACTCATCCTGAGCAGCTATACGCCAATAAATTGGGCAATCGAGAAGAAAACGAACGCATTTCCGGAAAACCACAAACTACCAAAAACGGAACAGGAAGACACAGAAAACCCCAACAGGTCAATATCCAGGGAGGAAATTAAAGCAGTCATCATCAAAGACCTCCCAGGACACAAAAGTCTAGGGCCGGGTGGCTTCCTGAAACACTGTGGAACACGTCGGAAAGAAACTGAGGAAGACACAAAGAGATGGAAAAGGGTTCCACGCTCCTGGGTTGGAAGAATTGATATTGGGGGAAAATGTCAACGTGACCCAGGGCAATATACACAACTAATGCAATCCCTGTCAGAAATAGCACGGACTCTCTTCAGAGAGCTGGAGCAAGTCCTCTGAAGGCTGGTGTGGAATGCGAAAAGACCCCGAACGGCCACGGGAAGAGTCGCCAAGAAAACCACTGCGGGGGCAGCACAATGCCGGATTTCACGTTGTGCCACGAAGCTGTGACGGGCAAGACAGATGGGATACTGGCACAAAAACAGACACGCCGATCAATGGAACAGAAGAGAGCATCCAGAGGTGGACCCTCAACTCTATGGGCAACTAATATTCAGCCAGGCAGGAAAGACCATGCACGGGGAAAAGGAAAAGACAGTCTCTTCAATAAATGCTGCTGGGAACACTGGACAGCCACACGCAGAAGAATGAAACTGGACCATTCCTCTCACACCATACACAAGGATAAACTCAAAATGGATGAAGGATCTCAATTTTGCAAGACAAGAGTCATCAAAATCCTAGGGCAATGACAAAGGCAACAACACCACCTTCTTGAATGGGCCACAGCAACTTCGTAGAAATGACATCAGCCACGAAGGCCAGAGAAACAAGAGCGAAGAACAGGAATGCTGGGACTCAGCCAAGTTTGGCGGGTCCACACAGCAAAAGAAACACCCGACAAAAACTCAAAGCCAACCCACAGAGTGGGAGAAGACATGTGCAAATGAACCCTGTCAGGTAAAGGGCCAGTATCCAAGATCTCTGAAGAACTTCGGCAACTCCACAGCAAAAGAGACCAACGATCCAATCCGGAAGACGTGGCAGAGACATGAATGGAAATGTCACAGAGGAAAGACTAGGCAATGGCGACAAGCACTGAGACAATGCTCCGCATCACTGGCCGTCAGGGAGATATGGGTCCAAAGCACCACGAGATCCCACCTGACACACCAGCGACTGCGGTGACGTTAACAAGATAGGAAACAGCGAAGGTCGGCGAGGATTGTGGCGAAAAGGGAACCCTCTTGCACTGCTGGTGGGAATGTGACCTGATGCAGCCACGCCTGGAAAACCGTGTGCAGGTGCCTCAGAGAGGTAACAACGGATCTGCCCTGCGATTCCAGCATGGGGGTGCACTGGTGGAGATTGACCCCAAAGATACAGATGCGGGGGAGGAAACACCGGGACACGTGCACCCTGAGGTTTCGAGTTGCAATGCCCACGATAGCCACACTGCGGAAGGAGCCTCGGTGCCCATCGAAAGATGAATGGATAAGGAGGGCGAGTGGTCTCTGTACACGATGGAAGATTACTCAGCCATCAGAAACGACAAACACCCACCATTTGCTTCGATGTGGATGGAACAGAGGGTATTATGGCTGAGTCAAAGAAAAAGAAGGCAGTCGGGCGAAGGACAAACATTCTATGGTCTCGTTCTTTTGGGGAGTATGAAAAAAAATAGTGAAAGGGACAGAGGAGAAAGAAGAAAAAAATGGTGGGAGATGGCAGAAAAGGAGACAGAACAGGAGAGACTCCTAACCCTGGGAAATGAACAAGGGGTGGGAAGAAAGGGAGGAACGCGGGGTGGCGGGGTTGACCTGGGTGACGGGCACAGAGGGGGGCACTTGATGCGATAACACTGGGGGAGTTACACTCGATGTTGGCAAAATGACCTCCAATAAGAAAGAAACCTATAAAACAAACACACAAACCTCCCAAGACACAAAAGTCCAGGGCCAGATGGCTTCCCAGGGGAATTCTATCCAGCGCTTCAAGAAGAAGATACCTATGCTACTAAAGCTGCTCCGAAGATAGAAAGAGATGGAATACTTCCAAGCTCGTTCTTGGAGGCCAGCATCACCTTAACTCCAAAACCCAAGACCCAAAAGGGACAAGGCTGGACCGATGTCCCTGATTAAGGGCGGACGCACACCTTCTCCACAAGATATGAGCCAACAGGATCCGACGGGACATGATAAGAAGTTACTCACCACGACCCAGTGGGGTTAATCGCCAGGGGTGCAAGGCTGCTTCAGCACTCCGGAGAACACTCGATGGGCTTCATCAGATCTGCAAGAGAGAAAACAAGAACCAGATGATCCTCTCAAGAGACGCAGAGGAAGCATTTGACAAAATACGGCATCCATGGCAGATCCAAACCCTCAGAGTACAGGGATAGAGGGAACGTCCCTCAGCATCTTCAAATTCCATCTACGAAAAGCCCGTGGCAAATTATCATCCACATGTGGAAACACTGGGAGCCTTTCTTCGAACATCAGGAACGAAGAGACAGGGATGTCCACCCTCACCACGTCTTCTCAACATACTACTAGACATCTCGGCCCTCAGCAGTCAAGCGACAGAAAAACTAAAAGGCATTCACATTGGCAAGACGTAGTCAAACTTGCCCTCTTCACCGATGGCATGCATGGTACCGTACCCGGAAAACCCAAAAGACTCCACCCCCAAGATCGTAGAACTCATACAGCAAATTCGGCAGCGTGGCAGGATCCTAAATCTATGCCAAGAAATCAGTCACCTCTCTATACGCCAACGATGACTCTGAAGAAAGAGAAATTAAGGAGTCGGTTCCAGTGACAACTGCACCCAAAAGCATGAGATACCCAGGCATGAGATACCCAGGAATACACCTAACCAAAGAGTAAAGGATCTCTACCCGAAAAACCACGGAACACATCTGAAAGAAATTGAGGAGGACACTAAGAGATGGAAAACTATCCCATGCTCCTGGATTGGAAGAATTCATATATTGGGAAAATGTCAACGTGACTGACCCAGGGCAATTTACACATTGATTGCAATCCCTATCATCAAAAATACCAAAGGCTCCCTTCAGAGAGTCGCCACAAATCATCTGAAGATTAGTGTGGAATCAGACAAGACCCCGAATGCCCAGGGCAATATTAGAAAAGAAAACCACAGCTGGCGGCATCACAACGCCGGACTTCAGGTTGTGCTACAAGGCTGTGCTCATCAAGACAGTGTGCTACTAGCAGAAAAACAGACACACGGATCAATGGGACAGAAGAGAGAAATCCAGAAGTGGACCCTCAACTCTACGGTCAGGACCATATATTCGACCAAGCAGGAGAGACCATCCACTGGAAAAAAGACAGCCTCCTCACTAAAGGCTGCTGGGAACGTTGGACAGCCACATGCAAAAGAATGAAACTGGACCATTCTCTCACACCATACACAGAGATAAAACTCAAAATGGATGAAAGATGTAAATGTGAGATGAGATTCCATCAAAACCCTAGGGGAGAACACAGGCAACGTCCTTCCCGAACTTGGCCACAGTAACTTCTTGCAAGATACACCCGTGAAGGCCAGAAAACAAAAGCAAAGATGAACTATTGGGACTTCATCGGGATGAGAAGCTTCCGCACAGCCAAAGAGACACTCAACAAAACCAACAGACAACCTCCAGAATGGGAGAAGCTACGTGCAAATGACCCGTCAGATAAAGGGCCAGCATCCACGATCTCTAAAGAACCCATTCAACTCAACAGCAGAGAAACCAACCATCCAATCCGGAAATGGGCAAAAGACACGAACCGAAATGGCACAGAGCAAGACGTCGACGTGGCCGACAAGCCCATGAGAAAATGCGCCGCATCACTGTTATTTCCATCAGGGAAACACACGTCAAAAGCACAACGAAATCCCACCTTACACCGGTGAGAATGGGGAACATTGGCCAGACAGGAAACCACAAATACTGGACAGGATGTGCAGAAAGGGGAACGATTTCAAAATTCAACAATTTCAGAGGTAGCCATATTCACCTGAAAGGGACCAAGGGGGGGGGGGCATGCTGCCGGCCAGGCTGGGGAGCTTAGGGAGGGACCTGAGAGCGGGGAGGGGGTGGGGGGAGGAGGAACAGCCAAGGGCCTTGGGGGGCCTGGGGGGGCCCAGCAGCCCAGGCCCTCAAGCCACCGCCCCAAGGCCCTGCCCTGACATCGCAAGGTGCCTGCATCCTAACCCCTCTGAGCAGCCGCGGATGGGTTCGGCGGCACCTCCCCGAGCCCCGGTGGAGGGGCCCCACACCCTCCCTGAGCCGCTCCTGTGAGACCTGACCTGACACGTAGGAGGCCCCGCCGCCGCCCCCCTCCGAGAACAGGTGCCACCACTCCTCCCCGCGCAGCCCTCTGCCCGGCACCCTGGCGGCCCAAAGGGTGTCCGCCGGGCTCGCCACGGGGGCGCCTCCATGCGGCCCCCAAGACTCACTGTCCCCCTCCGGTCCCTCCCAGGCACCCGCCGCGCCACCAGCAGGGCCAGATGCCTCTCGCACAGCCACCCCGGGGCCCGTCACGCCTCCCGGGGCCCACGCTGACCTGCGCGGGGGGCCGAGGGCCTGAGAGCCGCTGCCGCGAGCCCGGAGCGCGGGGAACCGCGGGGAACCGCGGGGAACCGCGGGCCTGGACTGGGGGCGCGGCCGCGCAACCTCCTGCCGTGCCCAGGTCGCCGCATCTGCGCACAGCTCCTCCTGCGGCCACGCCCCGGCCCCCGTCAGGTCACGCTCGGGCTCAGGCGCCTGGGCAAGCTCCCGCCCCGCCCCCGCCACGCCCCCCGCAGACCTGCCACACAGAGGCCCGCCCTCCGCGGAGCCTACAGGGGACCCGAGACCGCCTCTGCCTCCCCCCGCTAGTCTAGTCGGGGCGCCGGGGCCGAGGCCTTGCGCCCCGGCTCAGTCCCGAGGGACACCTGCTCACGGAGGCACGGAGCCTCTCTCTGGCTCTGTGTCTCCATCCCTGTCCCTCCGTCCCGGTCTCTGTCTCTCCCTCACTGTCTCCCTCGCTCTCCCTCCCGGTCTGGCCCTGTCTCCCTCCCAGTCTCTCTGCCTCTGCCCCCACCCCCATCTCTCTCTCTCTCCTCGCCCTCCCAGTCTCTGTGTCCCTCCCAGTCTTCTCTTACTGCCTATCATGGCCTGTCCCTCGCTGTCTCTCTCCCTCTCTCTGTGCCTACCTTCTTGTCTCTCGGACTCTCACTTGTCTCCCTCCCTGTCTCATTCTCTCCATCCTGTCTCTGTCTCGCTGTCTCCTCCCTCCCTGTCTCTGACTCTCCCCTCCTGTCTCTCGGTCTCCCTCCCTGCACCTTGGTCTCTCCCCTCTGTCTCATCTCTCCCTCTCTGTCTCTTGGTCTGTCTGTCCCTCCCTGTCTCTGGATCCTTCCTTCCCTGTCCTGTGTCTCTCCCCCATCTCGATCTCTCACCCCCGTCGTCTCAGTCACTCCTCCCTGTCTCCATCTCTCTCTCCCTCCCTGTCTCTCGGTCTCCCCTCGCTTTCTCTCCGTCTCCCTGCCCACCTCTATCTATCTCTCCCTCCCTGTCTCTGTCCATCCCTCCACTTCTGTCTCTCCTTCCCTGCCTCGGTCTCTCCATCCCTGTCTCTCGCCACCCGTCTCCATCTGTCCCTCCCTGTCTGTGTGTCTCCATCCCTGTCTCTCTCTCATCCTGTCTCTCGGCCTCTCCCTCACTGTATCTCGGTCTCCCTCCATGGCTCTGGCTCTCACTCCCTGTCTCCCTGTCTCTGGGTCTGTCCCTCCCTGTCTCTCGGTCTCCCTCCTCTCTGTCTCTCCCACGGTGTCTAGATCTCACCCTCCTTCTCTCTGTGTCTCGGTCTCTCCCTCCCAGGCTCTCGGTGTCTCCCTACCTGTTTCCCTGCCTCTCCCTGCCTGTCTTTCTGTATCTCCCTCGCTGTCTCTGTCTCTCCATCCCTGTCTCTCTGACTCTCCTTCCCTGTGTCTGTGTCTGTCTCTCCCCGCTGCCCCATCTCAGTCTGTCCCCGCCCTGCCCCCCACCCCGTCTCCTCTCCCGCCCTCTCTCTGACTCTCGCTCCCTGTCTCGCCGACTCTCCCTTCCTGTGTCTCTGTCTCTCTTGCGTCTCTGTCTCTCTGCCAGTTTCTGTGTGTCTCCCTTCGTGTCTCCCAGTCTCTCACTCCGTCTCGTTCTCTCCATCCTGTCTCTGTGTTCCCCTCTCTGTGTCTCAGTCTCCCTCCCTTTCTCTCTGACTCTTCCTCCCTGTCTCTCAGTGTATCCCTCCCGGGCTCTCGGTGTCTCTCTGTCTCTGTCTCTCCCTCCCTGTCTCTCTGACTCTCCTTCCATGTCTGGCTTCTCTCCCTCCCCTTCCCTCATTCTTCCTCCTTGTCTCGGTCTCTCCCTCACCATCTCGCTGTCTCTCCCTCCCCATCCCTATCTATCTCTCCCTCCCTGTCTCTGTCCCCCTCCCTGTGTCTGTCCATCCCTCCAGTTCTGTCTCTCCTTCCCTCTCCACGTAATGAAACAAAGGATGAGAAACCGTAGGATTCTCTCAATAGATGCAGAAAAGCATTTGACCAAATAGACCA
The DNA here is from genome assembly GCF_011100685.1 of Canis lupus familiaris. Classification (NCBI taxonomy): domain Eukaryota; kingdom Metazoa; phylum Chordata; class Mammalia; order Carnivora; family Canidae; genus Canis; species Canis lupus. The sequence continues at coordinate 17,347 of NW_023331302.1, forward strand.
TCCTTTCATGATGGAAACCTTCTGCTGGGTACGCATACTGGGAAAAAAACCTCAATTATCATAAAACCCATGTACAAACGACCCAGAGAGGGAACGTGCTCTTCATTGGGAAAACCCTGGAGCTTTCCCTTAAGGTCAGGAACACGACAGGGTGTTCCCACCCTCAACACTCTCGTTCGCAGAATAGTAGTGGTCCTCGCTTTCCCAGCGACATTCCGAAACAGAAAAAAAAGGCATCCGGATCGGCAAAGAAGTCAAACTCTCACTCTTCACAGAGGACATGACACTCTATGTGGGAAACCTCACACAATCACTAGACTAGATCGTACGTAAGGGATCTATCCAACAAGACGACCTAACTAACGATCGTGGGTATCTATGCCCTGAATGTGGGAGTTGCCACGGATATCAATCAATCGCTAAGCAAAGTTAAGACATACTTAGATAATAATACCCTTTTACTTGGAGACTCGAATACGGCGCTTTCTGCAATTGACAGGTCTTCCAGGCACAGCACTCCAAAGAAACAAGAGCACTAAAGGATACAGTGGACCAGGTGGATCTCACAGATATTTACAGAACTTTACATGCAAATGCAACTGAATTCACATTCTTCTCAATTGCACGTGGAACTGTGTCCAGAAGAGACCACATACTGGGTCACAAATCAGGTCATAATCGATACCAAAACTTTGGGATCGTCCCCTGCATATTTTCAGCCCATAATGCTCTGAAACTAGAGCTCAACCACAAGAAGTTTGCAAGGATTTCAAACACGTGCAGGTTAAGGACCATCCTGCTAAAAGGTGAAAGGGTCAACCAGGACATTAGAGAAGAATTAAGAAAATTCACGGAAACCAATGAGAACGAAGATACGACCAACCGTTCAGAATCTCTGGGATACAGCAAAAGCGGTCCCAAATAGGGGAAAGACATCGCAATACAAGCATCAATCCAAACACTGGAAAGAACTCAAATACGAAAACTAACCTGGCACCTAAAGGAGCTGGAGAAGGACCAGCAAATGAAACCTTCACCCAGCAGACGACGACGGTTAATAAAAATTCGAGCAGAACTCAATGAAATAGAGAGCAGAAGAACTGAGGAAACACATCCACAAAACCAGGTGGTGGACCTCTGAAAGAACCAATAAGAGAGAGAAAAACCATGAAGCCAGCCTTATTAAAAGAAGAGAGAAAAGACTCCAATTAACAAAAACACGAATGAGAAAGGAGAGATCACCACCACCACGTAGGAAATACAAGCGATCTGAAAAACTCATCCTGAGCAGCTATACGCCAATAAATTGGGCAATCGAGAAGAAACGAACGCATTTCCGGAAAACCACAAACTACCAAAAACGGAACAGGAAGACACAGAAAACCCCAACAGGTCAATATCCAGGGAGGAAATTAAAGCAGTCATCATCAAAGACCTCCCAGGACACAAAAGTCTAGGGCCGGGTGGCTTCCTGAAACACTGTGGAACACGTCGGAAAGAAACTGAGGAAGACACAAAGAGATGGAAAAGGGTTCCACGCTCCTGGGTTGGAAGAATTGATATTGGGGAAAATGTCAACGTGACCCAGGGCAATATACACAACTAATGCAATCCCTGTCAGAAATAGCACGGACTCTCTTCAGAGAGCTGGAGCAAGTCCTCTGAAGGCTGGTGTGGAATGCGAAAAGACCCCGAACGGCCACGGGAAGGGTCGCCAAGAAAACCACTGCGGGGGCAGCACAATGCCGGATTTCACGTTGTGCCACGAAGCTGTGACGGGCAAGACAGTGGGATACTGGCACAAAAACAGACACGCCGATCAATGGAACAGAAGAGAGCATCCAGAGGTGGACCCTCAACTCTATGGGCAACTAATATTCAGCCAGGCAGGAAAGACCATGCACGGGGAAAAAGAAAAGACAGTCTCTTCAATAAATGCTGCTGGGAACACTGGACAGCCACACGCAGAAGAATGAAACTGGACCATTCCTCTCACACCATACACAAGGATAAACTCAAAATGGATGAAGGATCTCAATTTTGCAAGACAAGAGTCCATCAAAATCCTAGGGCAGGACAAAGGCAACAACACCCTTCTTGAACTGGGCCACAGCAACTTCGTAGAAATGACATCAGCCACGAAGGCCAGAGAAACAAGAGCGAAGAAAAGGATTGCTGGGACTTCACCAAGATGAGCAGGTTCCACACAGCAAAAGAAACACCCGACAAAACTCAAAGCCAACCCACAGAGTGGGAGAAGACATGTGCAAATGACCCTGTCAGGTAAAGGGCCAGTATCCAAGATCTCTGAAGAACTTCGGCAACTCCACAGCAAAGAGACCAACGATCCAATCCGGAAGACGGGCAAGAGACATGAATGGAAATGTCACAGAGGAAGACTAGGCATGGCCGACAAGCACGTGAGACAATGCTCCGCATCACTGGCCGTCAGGGAGATATGGGTCAAAAGCACCACGAGATCCCACCTGACACACCAGCGACTGCGGTGAACGTTAACAAGATAGGAAACAGCGAAGGTCGGCGAGGATGTGGCGAAAAGGGAACCCTCTTGCACTGCTGGTGGGAATGTGACCTGATGCAGCCACGCCTGGAAAACCGTGTGCAGGTGCCTCAGAGAGGTAACAACGGATCTGCCCTGCGATCCAGCATGGGGGTGCACTGGTGGAGATGTACCCCAAAGATACAGATGCGGGGAAAACACCGGGACACGTGCACCCTGAGGTTTCGAGTTGCAATGCCCACGATAGCCACACTGCGGAAGGAGCCTCGGTGCCCATCGAAAGATGAATGGATAAGGAGGGCGAGTGGTCTCTGTACACGATGGAAGATTACTCAGCCATCAGAAACGACAAACACCCACCATTTGCTTCGATGTGGATGGAACCAGAGGGTATTATGGCTGAGTCAAAGAAAAAGAAGGCAGTCGGCGAAGGACAAACATTCTATGGTCTCGTTCTTTTGGGGAGTATGAAAAAAATAGTGAAAGGGAACAGAGGAGAAAGAAGAAAAAAATGAGTGGGAGATGGCAGAAAAGGAGACAGAACAGGAGAGACTCCTAACCCTGGGAAATGAACAAGGGGTGGAAGAAAGGGAGGAACGGGGGGGCGGGGTTGACTGGGTGACGGGCACAGAGGGGGGCACTTGATGCGATGAACACTGGGGGAGTTACACTCGATGTTGGCAAAATGACCTCCAATAAGAAAGAAACCTATAAACAAACACACAAACCTCCCAAGACACAAAAGTCCAGGGCCAGATGGCTTCCCAGGGGAATTCTATCCAGCGCTTCAAGAAGAAAGACTACCTATGCTACTAAAGCTGCTCCGAAAGATAGAAAGAGATGGAATACTTCCAAGCTCGTTCTTGGAGGCCAGCATCACCTTAACTCCAAAACCCAAGACCCCAAAAGGGGACAATGCTGGACCGATGTCCCTGATTAAGGCGGACGCACACCTTCTCCACAAGATATGAGCCAACAGGATCCGACGGGACATGATTAAGAAGTTACTCACCACGACCCAGTGGGGTTAATCGCCAGGGTGCAAGGCTGCTTCAGCACTCGGAGAACACTCGATGGGCTTCATCAGATCTGCAAGAGAGAAAACAAGAACCAGATGATCCTCTCAAGAGACGCAGAGGAAGCATTTGACAAAATACGGCATCCATGGCAGATCCAAACCCTTCAGAGTACAGGGATAGAGGGAACGTCCCTCAGCATCTTCAAATCCATCTACGAAAAGCCCGTGGCAAATTATCATCCACAATGTGGAAACACTGGGAGCCTTTCTTCGAACATCAGGAACGAGAGACAGGGATGTCCACCCTCACCACGTCTTCTCAACATACTACTAGACATCTCGGCCTCAGCAATCAAGCGACAGAAAAAATAAAAGGCATTCACATTGGCAAAGAAGTAGTCAAACTTGCCCTCTTCACCGATGGCATGCATGGTACTGTACCCGGAAAACCCAAAAGACTCCACCCCAAGATCGTAGAACTCATACAGCAAATTCGGCAGCGTGGCAGGATCCTAAATCTATGCCAAGAAATCAGTCACCTCTCTATACGCCAACGATGACTCTGAAGAAAGAGAAATTAAGGAGTCGGTTCCAGTGACAACTGCACCCAAAAGCATGAGATACCCAGGATGAGATACCAGGAATACACCTAACCAAAGAGCTAAAGGATCTCTACCCGAAAAACCACGGAACACATCTGAAAGAAATTGAGGAGGACACTAAGAGATGGAAAACTATCCCATGCCTGGATTGGAAGAATTCATATATTGGGAAAATGTCAACGTGAGACCCAGGGCAATTTACACATTGATTGCAATCCCTATCATCAAAAATACCAAAGGCTCCCTTCAGAGAGTCGCCACAAATCATCTGAAGATTAGTGTGGAATCAGACAAGACCCCGAATGCCCAGGGCAATATTAGAAAAGAAAACCACAGCTGGCGGCATCACAACGCCGGACTTCAGGTTGTGCTACAAGGCTGTGCTCATCAAGACAGTGTGCTACTAGCAGAAAAACAGACACACGGATCAATGGGACAGAGAAGAGAGAAATCCAGAAGTGGACCCTCAACTCTACGGTCAGGACCATATATTCGACCAAGCAGGAGAGACCATCCACTGGAAAAAAGACAGCCTCCTCACTAAAGGCTGCTGGGAACGTTGGACAGCCACATGCAAAAGAATGAAACTGGACCATTCTCTCACACCATACACAGAGATAAAACTCAAAATGGATGAAAGATGTAAATGTGAGATGAGATTCCATCAAAACCCTAGGGGAGAACACAGGCAACGTCCTTCCCGAACTTGGCCACAGTAACTTCTTGCAAGATACACCCGTGAAGGCCAGAAAACAAAAGCAAAGATGAACTATTGGGACTTCATCGGGATGAGAAGCTTCCGCACAGCCAAAGAGACACTCAACAAAAACCAACAGACAACCTCCAGAATGGGAGAAGCTACGTGCAAATGACCCGTCAGATAAAGGGCCAGCATCCACGATCTCTAAAGAACCCATTCAACTCAACAGCAGAGAAACCAACCATCCAATCCGGAAATGGGCAAAAGACACGAACCGAAATGGCACAGAGCAAGACGTCGACGTGGCCGACAAGCCCATGAGAAAATGCGCCGCATCACTGTTATTTCCATCAGGGAAACACACGTCAAAAGCACAACGAAATCCCACCTTACACCGGTGAGAATGGGGAACATTGGCCAGACAGGAAACCACAAATACTGGACAGGATGTGCAGAAAGGGGAACGATTTCAAAATTCAACAATTTCAGAGGTAGCCATATTCACCTGAAAGGGACCAAGGGGGAGGGGGGCATGCTGCCGGCCAGGCTGGGGAGCTTAGGGAGGGACCTGAGAGCGGGGAGGGGGTGGGGGGAGGAGGAACAGCCAAGGGCCTTGGGGGGCCTGGGGGGGCCCAGCAGCCCAGGCCCTCAAGCCACCGCCCCAAGGCCCTGCCCTGACATCGCAAGGTGCCTGCATCCTAACCCCTCTGAGCAGCCGCGGATGGGTTCGGCGGCACCTCCCCGAGCCCCGGTGGAGGGGCCCCACACCCTCCCTGAGCCGCTCCTGTGAGACCTGACCTGACACGTAGGAGGCCCCGCCGCCCCCCCTCCGAGAACAGGTGCCACCACTCCTCCCGCGCAGCCCTCTGCCCGGCACCCTGGCGGCCCAAAGGGTGTCCGCCGGGCTCGCACGGGGGCGCCTCCATGCGGCCCCCAAGACTCACTGTCCCCCTCCGGTCCCTCCCAGGCACCCGCCGCGCCACCAGCCGAGGGCCAGATGCCTCTCGCACAGCCACACGGGGCCCGTCACGCCTCCCGGGGCCCACGCTGACCTGCGCGCCGGGGGCCGAGGCCTGCAGAGAGCTGCCGCGAGCCCGGAGCGCGGGGAACCGCGGGGAACCGCGGGAACCGCGGGCCTGGACTGGGGGCGCGGCCGCGCAACCTCCTGCCGTGCCCAGGTCGCCGCATCTGCGCACAGCTCCTCCTGCGGCCACGCCCCGGCCCCCTTCAGGTCACGCTCGGGCTCAGGCGCCTGGGCAAGCTCCCGCCCCGCCCGCCACGCCCCCGCAGACCTGCCACACAGAGGCCCGCCCTCCGCGGAGCCTACAGGGGACCCGAGACCGCCTCTGCCTCCCCCCGCTAGTCTAGTCGGGGCGCCGGGGCCGAGGCCTTGCGCCCCGGCTCAGTCCCGAGGGACACCTGCTCACGGAGGCACGGAGCCTCTCTCTGGCTCTGTGTCTCCATCCCTGTCCCTCCGTCCCGGTCTCTGTCTCTCCCTCACTGTCTCCCTCGCTCTCCCTCCCGGTCTGGCCCTGTCTCCCTCCCAGTCTCTCTGCCTCTGCCCCCACCCCATCTCTCTCTCTCTCCTCTCCCAGTCTCTGTGTCCCTCCCAGTCTTTCTTCTCTTACTGCCTATCATGGCCTGTCCCTCGCTGTCTCTCTTCCCTCTCTCTGTGCCTACCTTCTTGTCTCTCGGACTCTCACTTGTCTCCCTGTCTCATTCTCTCCATCCTGTCTCTGTCTCGCTGTCTCCTCCTCCCTGTCTCTGACTCTCCCCTCCTGTCTCTCGGTCTCCCTCCCTGCACCTTGTCTCCCCTCTGTCTCATCTCTCCTCTCTGTCTCTTGGTCTGTCTGTCCTCCCTGTCTGGATCCTTCCTTCCCTGTCCTGTGTCTCTCCCCCATCTCGATCTCTCACCCCCGTCGTCTCAGTCACTCCTCCCTGTCTCCATCTCTCTCCCTCCCTGTCTCTCGGTCTCCCCCTCGCTTTCTCTCCGTCTCCCTGCCCACCTCTATCTATCTCTCCCTCCCTGTCTCTGTCCATCCCTCCACTTCTGTCTCTCCTTCCCTGCCTCGGTCTCTCCATCCCTGTCTCTCGCCACCCGTCTCCATCTGTCCCTCCCTGTCTGTGTGTCTCCATCCCTGTCTCTCTCTCATCCTGTCTCTCGGCCTCTCCCTCACTGTATCTCGGTCTCCCTCCATGGCTCTGGCTCTCACTCCCTGTCTCTCTGTCTCCCCTGCCTGTCTCTCGGTCTGTCCCTCCCGGTCTCGGTCTCTCCTCCCTGTCTCTGGGTCTGTCCCTCCCTGTCTCTCGGTCTCCCTCCCTCTCTGTCTCTCCCACGGTGTCTAGATCTCACCCTCCTTCTCTCTGTGTCTCGGTCTCTCCTCCCAGGCTCTCGGTGTCTCCCTACCTGTTTCCCTGCCTCTCCCTGCCTGTTTCTGTATCTCCCTCGCTGTCTCTGTCTCTCCATCCCTGTCTCTCTGACTCTCCTTCCCTGTGTCTGTCTGTCTCTCCCGCTGCCCCATCTCAGTCTGTCCCCGCCCTGCCCCCCCCCACCCTCTCCTCTCCCGCCCTCTCTCTGACTCTCGCTCCCTGTCTCGCCGACTCTCCCTTCCTGTGTCTCTGTCTCTCTTTGCGTCTCTGTCTCTCTGCCAGTCTCTGTGTGTCTCCCTTCGTGTCTCCCAGTCTCTCACTCCGTCTCGTTCTCTCCATCCTGTCTCTGTGTTCCCCTCTCTGTGTCTCAGTCTCCCTCCCTTTCTCTCTGACTCTTCCTCCCTGTCTCTCAGTGTATCCCTCCGGGCTCTGGTCTCTCTGTCTCTGTCTCTCCCTCCCTGTCTCTCTGACTCTCCTTCCATGTCTGGCTCTCTCCTCCCTTCCTCATTCTTCCTCCTTGTCTCGGTCTCTCCCTCACCATCTCGCTGTCTCCCTCCCCATCCCTATCTCTCCCTCCCTGTCTGTGTCCCCCTCCCTGTGTCTGTCCATCCCTCCAGTTCTGTCTCTCCTTCCCTCTCCACGTTAATGAAACAAAGGATGAGAACCGTAGGATTCTCTCAATAGATGCAGAAAAGCATTTGACCAAATAGACCATCCTTTCATGATGGAAACCTTCTGCTGGGTACGCATACTGGGAAAAAAACCTCAATTATCATAAAACCCATGTACAAACGACCCAGAGAGGGAACGTGCTCTTCATTGGGAAAAACCTGGAGCTTTTCCCTTAAGGTCAGGAACACGACAGGGTGTCCACCCTCACACTCTCGTTCGGCAGAATAGTAGTGGTCCTCGCTTTCCCAGCGACATTCCGAAACAGAAAAAAAAGGCATCCGGATCGGCAAAGAAGTCAACTCTCACTCTTCACAGAGGACATGACACTCTATGTGGGAAACCTCACACAATCACTAGACTAGATCGTACGTAAGGGATCTATCCAACAAGACGACCTAACTAACGATCGTGGTATCTATGCCCTGAATGTGGGAGTTGCCACGGATATCAATCAATCGCTAAGCAAAGTTAAGACATACTTAGATAATAATACCCTTTTACTTGGAGACTCGAATACGGCGCTTTCTGCAATTGACAGGTCTTCCAGGCACAGCATCTCCAAAGAAACAAGAGCACTAAAGGATACAGTGGACCAGGTGGATCTCACAGATATTTACAGAACTTTACATGCAAATGCAACTGAATTCACATTCTTCTCAATTGCACGTGGAACTTTGTCCAGAAGAGACCACATACTGGGTCACAAATCAGGTCATAATCGATACCAAAACTTTGGGATCGTCCCCTGCATATTTTCAGCCCATAATGCTCTGAAACTAGAGCTCAACCACAAGAAGTTTGCAAGGATTTCAAACACGTGCAGGTTAAGGACCATCCTGCTAAAAGGTGAAAGGGTCAACCAGGACATCAGAGAAGAATTAAGAAAATTCACGGAAACCAATGAGAACGAAGATACACCAACCGTTCAGAATCTCTGGGATACAGCAAAAGCGTCCCAAATAGGGGAAAGACATCGCAATACAAGCATCGATCAAACACTGGAAAGAACTCAAATACGAAAACTAACCTGGCACCTAAAGGAGCTGGAGAAGGACCAGCAAATGAAACCTTCACCCAGCAGAAGACGACGGTTAATAAAATTCGAGCAGAACTCAATGAAATAGAGAGCAGAAGAACTGAGGAAAACATCCACAAAACCAGGTGGTGGACCTCTGAAAGAACCAAGAAGAGAGAGAAAAACCATGAAGCCAGCCTTATTAAAAGAGAGAGAAAAGACTCCAATTAACAAAAACACGAATGAGAAAGGAGAGATCACCACCACGTAGGAAATACAAGCGATCTGAAAAACTCATCCTGAGCAGCTATACGCCAATAAATTGGGCAATCGAGAAGAAACGAACGCATTCCGGAAAACCACAAACTACCAAAAACGGAACAGGAAGACACAGAAAACCCCAACAGGTCAATATCCAGGGAGGAAATTAAAGCAGTCATCATCAAAGACCTCCCAGGACACAAAAGTCTAGGGCCGGGTGGCTTCCTGAAACACTGTGGAACACGTCGGAAAGAAACTGAGGAAGACACAAAGAGATGGAAAAGGGTTCCACGCTCCTGGGTTGGAAGAATTGATATGGGGAAAATGTCAACGTGACCCAGGGCAATATACACAACTAATGCAATCCCTGTCAGAAATAGCACGGACTCTCTTCAGAGAGCTGGAGCAAGTCCTCTGAAGGCTGGTGTGGAATGCGAAAAGACCCCGAACGGCCACGGGAAGAGTCGCCAAGAAAACCACTGCGGGGGCAGCACAATGCCGGATTTCACGTTGTGCCACGAAGCTGTGACGGGCAAGACAGTGGGATACTGGCACAAAAACAGACACGCCGATCAATGGAACAGAAGAGAGCATCCAGAGGTGGACCCTCAACTCTATGGGCAACTAATATTCAGCCAGGCAGGAAAGACCATGCACGGGGAAAAAAGAAAAGACAGTCTCTTCAATAAATGCTGCTGGGAACACTGGACAGCCACACGCAGAAGAATGAAACTGGACCATTCCTCTCACACCATACACAAGGATAAACTCAAAATGGATGAAGGATCTCAATTTTGCAAGACAAGAGTCCATCAAAATCCTAGGGCAGGACAAAGGCAACAACACCCTTCTTGAACTGGGCCACAGCAACTTCGTAGAAATGACATCAGCCACGAAGGCCAGAGAAACAAGAGCGAAGAAAGGATTGCTGGGACTTCACCAAGATGAGCAGGTTCCACACAGCAAAGAAACACCCGACAAAACTCAAAGCCAACCCACAGAGTGGGAGAAGACATGTGCAAATGACCCTGTCAGGTAAAGGGCCAGCATCCAAGATCTCTGAAGAACTTCTGCAACTCCACAGCAAAGAGACCAACGATCCAATCCGGAAGACGGGCAAGAGACATGAATGGAAATGTCACAGCGGAAGACTAGGCATGGCCGACAAGCACGTGAGACAATGCTCCGCATCACTGGCCGTCAGGGAGATATGGGTCAAAAGCACCACGAGATCCCACCTGACACACCAGCGACTGCGGTGAACGTTAAACAAGATAGGAACAGCGAAGGTCGGCGAGGAGGTGTGGCGAAAAGGGAACCCTCTTGCACTGCTGGTGGGAATGTGACCTGATGCAGCCACGCCTGAAAACCGTGTGCAGGTGCCTCAGAGAGGTAACAACGGATCTGCCCTGCGATCCAGCATGGGGGTGCACTGGTGGAGATGTACCCCAAAGATACAGATGCGGGGAGGAACACGGGACACGTGCACCCTGAGGTTTCGAGTTGCAATGCCCACGATAGCCACACTGCGGAAGGAGCCTCGGTGCCCATCGAAAGATGAATGGATAAGGAGGGCGAGTGGTCTCTGTACACGATGGAAGATTACTCAGCCATCAGAAACGACAAACACCCACCATTTGCTTCGATGTGGATGGAACCAGAGGGTATTATGGCTGAGTCAAAGAAAAAGAAGGCAGTCGGCGAAGGACAAACATTCTATGGTCTCGTTCTTTGGGGAGTATGAAAAAAATAGTGAAAGGGAACAGAGAGAAAGAAAAAAATGAGTGGGAGATGGCAGAAAGGAGACAGGAGACAGAACAGGAGAGACTCCTAACCCTGGGAAATGAACAAGGGGTGGAAGAAAGGGAGGAACGCGGGGGGCGGGGTTGACTGGGTGACGGGCACAGAGGGGGGCACTTGATGCGATGAACACTGGGGGAGTTACACTCGATGTTGGCAAAATGACCTCCAATAAGAAAGAAACCTATAAACAAACACACAAACCTCCCAAGACACAAAAGTCCAGGGCCAGATGGCTTCCAGGGGAATTCTATCCAGCGCTTCAAGAAGAAAGACTACCTATGCTACTAAAGCTGCTCCGAAAGATAGAAAGAGATGGAATACTTCCAAGCTCGTTCTTGGAGGCCAGCATCACCTTAACTCCAAAACCCAGACCCCAAAAGGGGACAATGCTGGACCGATGTCCCTGATTAAGGCGGACGCACACCTTCTCCACAAGATATGAGCCAACAGGATCCGACGGGACATGATTAAGAAGTTACTCACCACGACCCAGTGGGGTTAATCGCCAGGGTGCAAGGCTGCTTCAGCACTCGGAGAACACTCGATGGGCTTCATCAGATCTGCAAGAGAGAAAACAAGAACCAGATGATCCTCTCAAGAGACGCAGAGGAAGCATTTGACAAAATACGGCATCCATGGCAGATCCAAACCCTTCAGAGTACAGGGATAGAGGGAACGTCCCTCAGCATCTTCAAACCATCTACGAAAAGCCCGTGGCAAATTATCATCCACAATGTGGAAACACTGGGAGCCTTTCTTCGAACATCAGGAACGAGAGACAGGGATGTCCACCCTCACCACGTCTTCTCAACATACTACTAGACATCTCGGCCTCAGCAATCAAGCGACAGAAAAAATAAAGGCATTCACATTGGCAAAGAAGTAGTCAAACTTGCCCTCTTCACCGATGGCATGCATGGTACTGTACCCGGAAAACCCAAAGACTCCACCCCAAGATCGTAGAACTCATACAGCAAATTCGGCAGCGTGGCAGGATCCTAAATCTATGCCAAGAAATCAGTCACCTCTCTATACGCCAACGATGACTCTGAAGAAAGAGAAATTAAGGAGTCGGTTCCAGTGACAACTGCACCCAAAAGCATGAGATACCCAGGAATACACCTAACCAAAGAGGTAAAGGATCTCTACCCGAAAACCACGGAACACATCTGAAAGAAATTGAGGAGGACACTAAGAGATGGAAAACTATCCCATGCTCCTGGATTGGAAGAATTCATATATTGGGAAAATGTCAACGTGACTGACCCAGGGCAATTTACACATTGATTGCAATCCCTATCATCAAAAATACCAAAGGCTCCCTTCAGAGAGTCGCCACAAATCATCTGAAGATTAGTGTGGAATCAGACAAGACCCCGAATGCCCAGGGCAATATTAGAAAAGAAAAACCACAGCTGGCGGCATCACAACGCCGGACTTCAGGTTGTGCTACAAGGCTGTGCTCATCAAGACAGTGTGCTACTAGCAGAAAAACAGACACACGGATCAATGGGACAGAAGAGAGAAATCCAGAAGTGGACCCTCAACTCTACGGTCAGGACCATATATTCGACCAAGCAGGAGAGAGACCATCCACTGGAAAAAGACAGCCTCCTCACTAAAGGCTGCTGGAACGTTGGACAGCCACATGCAAAAGAATGAAACTGGACCATTCTCTCACACCATACACAGAGATAAAACTCAAAATGGATGAAAGATGTAAATGTGAGATGAGATTCCTCCAAACCCTAGGGGAGAACACAGGCAACGTCCTTCCCGAACTTGGCCACAGTAACTTCTTGCAAGATACACCCGTGAAGGCCAGAAAACAAAAGCAAAGATGAACTACTTGGACTTCATCGGGATGAGAAGCTTCCGCACAGCCAAAGAGACACTCACAAACCAACAGACAACCTCCGAATGGGAGAAGCTACGTGCAAATGACCCGTCAGATAAAGGGCCAGCATCCACGATCTCTAAAGAACCCATTCAACTCAACAGCAGAGAGAAACCAACCATCCAATCCGGAAATGGGCAAAGACACGAACCGAAATGGCACAGAGCAAGACGTCGACGTGGCCGACAGCCCATGAGAAAATGCGCCGCATCACTGTTATTTCCATCAGGGAAACACACGTCAAAAGCACAACGAAATCCCACCTTACACCGGTGAGAATGGGAACATTGGCCAGACAGGAAACCACAAATACTGGACAGGATGTGCAGAAGGGGAACGATTTCAAATTCAACAATTTCAGAGGTAGCCATATTCACCTGAAAGGGACCAAGGGGGAGGGGGGCATGCTGCCGGCCAGCTGGGGAGCTTAGGAGGGACCTGAGAGCGGGGAGGGGGTGGGGGGAGGAGGAACAGCCAAGGGCCTTGGGGGGCCTGGGGGGGCCCCAGCACCCAGGCCCTCAAGCCACCGCCCCAAGGCCCTGCCCTGACATCGCAAGGTGCCTGCATCCTAACCCCTCTGAGCAGCCGCGGATGGGTTCGGCGGCACCTCCCCGAGCCCCGGGAGGGGCCCCACACCCTCCCTGAGCCGCTCCTGTGAGACCTGACCTGACACGTAGGAGGCCCCGCCGCCGCCCCCCTCCGAGAACAGGTGCCACCACTCTCCCCCGCGCAGCCCTCTGCCGGCACCCTGGCGCCCAAAGGTGTCCGCCGCGGCTCGCCACGGGGGCGCCTCCATGCGGCCCCCAAGACTCACTGTCCCCCTCCGGTCCCTCCCAGGCACCCGCCGCGCCACCAGCGGGGCCAGATGCCCTCTCGCACAGCACCCCGGGGCCCGTCACGCCTCCCGGGGCACACGCACCTGCGCGCCGGGGCCGAGGCCTGAGAGCCGCTGCGCGAGCCCGGAGCGCGGGAACCGCGGAACCGCGGGGAAACCGCCGGGAACCGCGGCCTGGACTGGGGGCGGGCCGCGCACCTCCTGCCGTGCCCAGGTCGCCGCTCTGCGCACAGCTCCTCCTGCGCCACGCCCCGGCCCCTTCAGGTCACGCTCGGGTCAGGCGCCTAGGGCACAGATCCCGCCCCGCCCCCGCCACGCCCCCGCAGACCTGCCACACAGAGGCCCGCCCTCCGCGGAGCCTACAGAGGGACCCGAACCGCCTCTGCCTCCCCCCGCTAGTCTAGTCGGGGCGCCGGGGCCGAGGCCTTGCGCCCCGGCTCAGTCCCGAGGGACACTGCTCACGAGGCACGAGCCTCTCTCTGGCTCTGTGTCTCCTCCCTGTCCCTCCGTCCCGGTCTCTGTCTCTCCCCTCACTGTCTCCCTCGCTCCTCCTCCCGGTCTGGCCCTGTCTCCCTCCCAGTCTCTCTGCCTCTGCCCCCACCCCCATCTCTCTCTCTCCTCGCCCTCCCAGTCTCTGTGTCCCTCCCAGTCTTTCTTCTCTTACTGCCTATCATGGCCTGTCCCTCGCTGTCTCTCTCTCCCTGTCTCTGTGCCTACCTTCTTGTCTCTCGGACTCTCACTTGTCTCCCTCCCTGTCTCATTCTCTCCATCCTGTCTCTGTCTCGCTGTCTCCTCCCTCCCGTCCTGACTCTCCCCTCCTGTCTCTCGGTCTCCCTCCCTGCACCTTGGTCTCTCCCCTCTGTCTCATCTCTCCCTCTCTGTCTCTTGGTCTGTCTGTCCCTCCCTGTCTCTGGATCTTCCTTCCCTGTCCTGTGTCTCCCCCATCTCGATCTCTCACCCCGTCGTCTCAGTCACTCCTCCCTGTCTCCATCTCTCTCTCCCTCCCTGTCTCTCGGTCTCCCCCTCGCTTTCTCTCCGTCTCCCTGCCCACCTCTATCTATCTCTCCCTCCCTGTCTCTGTCCATCCCTCCACTTCTGTCTCTCCTTCCCTGCCTCGGTCTCTCCATCCTGTCTCTCGCCACCCGTCTCCATCTGTCCCTCCCTGTCTGTGTGTCTCCATCCCTGTCTCTCTCTCATCCTGTCTCTCGGCCTCTCCCTCACTGTATCTCGGTCTCCCTCCATGGCTCTGGCTCTCACTCCCTGTCTCTCTGTCTCCCCCCGCCTGTCTCTCGGTCTCTCCCTCCCTGTCTCTGGGTCTGTCCCTCCCTGTCTCTCGGTCTCCCTCCCTCTCTGTCTCTCCCACGGTGTCTAGATCTCACCCTCCTTCTCTCTGTGTCTCGGTCTCTCCCTCCCAGGCTCTCGGTGTCTCCCTACCTGTTTCCCTGCCTCTCCCTGCCTGTCTTTCTGTATCTCCCTCGCTGTCTCTGTCTCTCCATCCCTGTCTCTCTGACTCTCCTTCCCTGTGTCTGTGTCTGTCTCTCCCCGCTGCCCCATCTCAGTCTGTCCCCGCCCTGCCCCCCACCCCGTCTCCTCTCCCGCCCTCTCTGACTCTCGCTCCCTGTCTCGCCGACTCTCCCTTCCTGTGTCTCTGTCTATCTTTGCGTCTCTGTGTGTCTCCCTTCGTGTCTCCCAGTCTCTCACTCCGTCTCGTTCTCTCCATCCTGTCTCTGTGTTCCCCTCTCTGTGTCTCAGTCTCCCTCCCTTTCTCTCTGACTCTTCCTCCCTGTCTCTCAGTGTATCCCTCCCGGGCTCTCGGTGTCTCTCGGTCTCTGTCTCTCCCTCCCTGTCTCTCTGACTCCTTCCATGTCTGGCTCTCTCCTCCCTTCCTCATTCTTCCTCCTTGTCTCGGTCTCTCCCTCACCATCTCTCTGTCTCTCCCTCCCCATCCCTATCTCTCCCTCCCTGTCTTTGTCCCCCTCCCTGTGTCTGTCCATCCCTCCAGTTCTGTCTCTCCTTCCCTCTCCACGTTAATGAAACAAAGGATGAGAACCGTAGGATTCTCTCAATAGATGCAGCAGAAAAAGCATTTGACCAAATAGACCATCCTTTCATGATGGAAACTTTCTGCTGGGTACGCATACTGGGAAAAAAACCTCAATTATCATAAAACCCAGGTACAAACACCCAGAGACGTAACGTGCTCTTCATTGGGAAAAACCTGGAGCTTTTCCCTTAAGGTCAGGAACACGACAGGGTGTCCACCCTCAGCACTCTCGTTCGGCAGAATAGTAGTGGTCCTCGCTTTCCCAGCGACATTCCGAAACAGAAAAAAAGGCATCCGGATCGGCAAAGAAGTCAAACTCTCACTCTTCACAGAGGACATGACACTCTATGTGGGAAACCTCACACAATCACTAGACTAGATCGTACGTAAGGGATCTATCCAACAAGACGACCTAACTAACGATCGTGGGTATCTATGCCCTGAATGTGGGAGTTGCCACGGATATCAATCAATCGCTAAGCAAAGTTAAGACATACTTAGATAATAATACCCTTTTACTTGGAGACTCGAATACGGCGCTTTCTGCAATTGACAGGTCTTCCAGGCACAGCATCTCCAAAGAAACAAGAGCACTAAAGGATACAGTGGACCAGGTGGATCTCACAGATATTTACAGAACTTTACATCCAAATGCAACTGAATTCACATTCTTCTCAATTGCACGTGGAACTTTGTCCAGAAGAGACCACATACTGGGTCACAAATCAGGTCATAATCGATACCAAAACTTTGGGATCGTCCCCTGCATATTTTCAGCCCATAATGCTCTGAAACTAGAGCTCAACCACAAGAAGTTTGCAAGGATTTCAAACACGTGCAGGTTAAGGACCATCCTGCTAAAAGGTGAAAGGGTCAACCAGGACATTAGAGAAGAATTAAGAAAATTCACGGAAACCAATGAGAACGAAGATACGACCAACCGTTCAGAATCTCTGGGATACAGCAAAAGCGGTCCCAAATAGGGGAAAGACATCGCAATACAAGCATCGATCAAAACACTGCAAAGAACTCAAACACGAAACTAACCTGGCACCTAAAGGAGCTGGAGAAGGACCAGCAAATGAAACCTTCACCCAGCAGAAGACGACGGTTAATAAAATTCGAGCAGAACTCAATGAAATAGAGAGCAGAAGAACTGAGGAAACACATCCACAAAACCAGGTGGTGGACCTCTGAAAGAACCAAGAAGAGAGAGAAAAACCATGAAGCCAGCCTTATTAAAGAAGAGAGAAAAGACTCCAATTAACAAAAACACGAATGAGAAAGGAGAGATCACCACCACCACGTAGGAAATACAAGCGATCTGAAAAACTCATCCTGAGCAGCTATACGCCAATAAATTGGGCAATCGAGAGAGAAACGAACGCATTTCCGGAAAACCACAAACTACCAAAAACGGAACAGGAAGACACAGAAAACCCCAACAGGTCAATATCCAGGGAGGAAATTAAAGCAGTCATCATCAAAGACCTCCCAGGACACAAAAGTCTAGGGCCGGGTGGCTTCCTGAAACACTGTGGAACACGTCGGAAAGAAACTGAGGAAGACACAAAGAGATGGAAAAGGGTTCCACGCTCCTGGGTTGGAAGAATTGATATTGGGGAAAATGTCAACGTGACCCAGGGCAATATACACAACTAATGCAATCCCTGTCAGAAATAGCACGGACTCTCTTCAGAGAGCTGGAGCAAGTCCTCTGAAGGCTGGTGTGGAATGCGAAAAGACCCCGAACGGCCACGGGAAGAGTCGCCAAGAAAACCACTGCGGGGGCAGCACAATGCCGGATTTCACGTTGTGCCACGAAGCTGTGACGGGCAAGACAGTGGGATACTGGCACAAAAACAGACACGCCGATCAATGGAACAGAAGAGAGCATCCAGAGGTGGACCCTCAACTCTATGGGCAACTAATATTCAGCCAGGCAGGAAAGACCATGCACGGGGAAAAAGAAAAGACAGTCTCTTCAATAAATGCTGCTGGGAACACTGGACAGCCACACGCAGAAGAATGAAACTGGACCATTCCTCTCACACCATACACAAGGATAAACTCAAAATGGATGAAGGATCTCAATTTTGCAAGACAAGAGTCCATCAAAATCCTAGGGCAGGACAAAGGCAACAACACCCTTCTTGAACTGGGCCACAGCAACTTCGTAGAAATGACATCAGCCACGAAGGCCAGAGAAACAAGAGCGAAGAAAAGGATTGCTGGGACTTCACCAAGATGAGCAGGTTCCACACAGCAAAAGAAACACCCGACAAAACTCAAAGCCAACCCACAGAGTGGGAGAAGACATGTGCAAATGACCCTGTCAGGTAAAGGGCCAGTATCCAAGATCTCTGAAGAACTTCGGCAACTCCACAGCAAAGAGACCAACGATCCAATCCGGAAGACGGGCAAGAGACATGAATGGAAATGTCACAGAGGAAGACTAGGCATGGCCGACAAGCACGTGAGACAATGCTCCGCATCACTGGCCGTCAGGGAGATATGGGTCAAAAGCACCACGAGATCCCACCTGACACACCAGCGACTGCGGTGAACGTTAACAAGATAGGAAACAGCGAAGGTCGGCGAGGATGTGGCGAAAAGGGAACCCTCTTGCACTGCTGGTGGGAATGTGACCTGATGCAGCCACGCCTGGAAAACCGTGTGCAGGTGCCTCAGAGAGGTAACAACGGATCTGCCCTGCGATCCAGCATGGGGGTGCACTGTGGAGATGTACCCCAAAGATACAGATGCGGGGAAACACCGGGACACGTGCACCCTGAGGTTTCGAGTTGCAATGCCCACGATAGCCACACTGCGGAAGGAGCCTCGGTGCCCATCGAAAGATGAATGGATAAGGAGGGCGAGTGGTCTCTGTACACGATGGAAGATTACTCAGCCATCAGAAACGACAAACACCCACCATTTGCTTCGATGTGGATGGAACCAGAGGGTATTATGGCTGAGTCAAAGAAAAAGAAGGCAGTCGGCGAAGGACAAACATTCTATGGTCTCGTTCTTTTGGGGAGTATGAAAAAAATAGTGAAAGGGAACAGAGGAGAGAAGAAGAAAAAAATGAGTGGGAGATGGCAGAAAAGGAGACAGAACAGGAGAGACTCCTAACCCTGGGAAATGAACAAGGGGTGGAAGAAAGGGAGGAACGCGGGGGGCGGGGTTGACTGGGTGACGGGCACAGAGGGGGGCACTTGATGCGATGAACACTGGGGGAGTTACACTCGATGTTGGCAAAATGACCTCCAATAAGAAAGAAACCTATAAACAAACACACAAACCTCCCAAGACACAAAAGTCCAGGGCCAGATGGCTTCCCAGGGGAATTCTATCCAGCGCTTCAAGAAGAAAGACTACCTATGCTACTAAAGCTGCTCCGAAAGATAGAAAGAGATGGAATACTTCCAAGCTCGTTCTTGGAGGCCAGCATCACCTTAACTCCAAAACCCAAGACCCCAAAAGGGGACAATGCTGGACCGATGTCCCTGATTAAGGCGGACGCACACCTTCTCCACAAGATATGAGCCAACAGGATCCGACGGGACATGATTAAGAAGTTACTCACCACGACCCAGTGGGGTTAATCGCCAGGGTGCAAGGCTGCTTCAGCACTCGGAGAACACTCGATGGGCTTCATCAGATCTGCAAGAGAGAAAACAAGAACCAGATGATCCTCTCAAGAGACGCAGAGGAAGCATTTGACAAAATACGGCATCCATGGCAGATCCAAACCCTTCAGAGTACAGGGATAGAGGGAACGTCCCTCAGCATCTTCAAATCCATCTACGAAAAGCCCGTGGCCATTATCATCCACAATGTGGAAACACTGGGAGCCTTTCTTCGAACATCAGGAACGAGAGACAGGGATGTCCACCCTCACCACGTCTTCTCAACATACTACTAGACATCTCGGCCTCAGCAATCAAGCGACAGAAAAAATAAAAGGCATTCACATTGGCAAAGAAGTAGTCAAACTTGCCCTCTTCACCGATGGCATGCATGGTACTGTACCCGGAAAACCCAAAAGACTCCACCCCAAGATCGTAGAACTCATACAGCAAATTCGGCAGCGTGGCAGGATCCTAAATCTATGCCAAGAAATCAGTCACCTCTCTATACGCCAACGATGACTCTGAAGAAGAGAAATTAAGGAGTCGGTTCCAGTGACAACTGCACCCAAAAGCATGAGATACCCAGGAATACACCTAACCAAAGAGGTATAGGATCTCTACCCGAAAAACCACGGAACACATCTGAAAGAAATTGAGGAGGACACTAAGAGATGGAAAACTATCCCCTGCTCCTGGATTGGAAGAATTCATATATTGGGAAAATGTCAACGTGACTGACCCAGGGCAATTTACACATTGATTGCAATCCCTATCATCAAAAATACCAAAGGCTCCCTTCAGAGAGTCGCCACCATCTGAAGATTAGTGTGGAATCAGACAAGACCCCGAATGCCCAGGGCAATATTAGAAAAGAAAACCACAGCTGGCGGCATCACAACGCCGGACTTCAGGTTGTGCTACAAGGCTGTGCTCATCAAGACAGTGTGCTACTAGCAGAAAAACAGACACACGGATCAATGGGACAGAAGAGAGAAATCCAGAAGTGGACCCTCAACTCTACGGTCAGGACCATATATTCGACCAAGCAGGAGAGACCATCCACTGGAAAAAAGACAGCCTCCTCACTAAAGGCTGCTGGGAACGTTGGACAGCCACATGCAAAAGAATGAAACTGGACCATTCTCTCACACCATACACAGAGATAAAACTCAAAATGGATGAAAGATGTAAATGTGAGATGAGATTCCCTCAAAACCCTAGGGGAGAACACAGGCAACGTCCTTCCCGAACTTGGCCACAGTAACTTCTTGCAAGATACACCCGTGAAGGCCAGAAAACAAAAGCAAAGATGAACTATTGGGACTTCATCGGGATGAGAAGCTTCCGCACAGCCAAAGAGACACTCAACAAAACCAACAGACAACCTCCAGAATCTCGGTCTCCCTCCATGTATCCCTGTATCTCGGTCTCCCTCCATGGCTCTGGTCTCACTGACCCTCACTGTATCTCGGTCTCCCTCCATGGCTCTGGCTCTCACTCCCTGTCTCTCTGTCTCCCCCTGCCTGTCTCTCGGTCTGTCCCTCCCGGTCTCTCGGTCCTCCCTCCCTGTCTGGGTCTGTCCCTCCCTGTCTCTCGGTCTCCCTCCCTCTCTGTCTCTCCCACGGTGTCTAGATCTCACCCTCCTTCTCTCTGTGTCTCGGTCTCTCCCTCCCAGGCTCTCGGTGTCTCCCTACCTGTTTCCCTGCCTCTCCCTGCCTGTCTTTCTGTATCTCCCTCGCTGTCTCTGTCTCTCCATCCCTGTCTCTCTGACTCTCCTTCCCTGTGTCTGTGTCTGTCTCTCCCCGCTGCCCCATCTCAGTCTGTCCCCGCCCTGCCCCCCACCCCGTCTCCTCTCCCGCCCTCTCTCTGACTCTCGCTCCCTGTCTCGCCGACTCTCCCTTCCTGTGTCTCTGTCTCTCTTTGCGTCTCTGTCTCTCTGCCAGTCTCTGTGTGTCTCCCTTCGTGTCTCCCAGTCTCTCACTCCGTCTCGTTCTCTCCATCCTGTCTCTGTGTTCCCCTCTCTGTGTCTCAGTCTCCCTCCCTTTCTCTCTGACTCTTCCTCCCTGTCTCTCAGTGTATCCCTCCCGGGCTCTCGGTGTCTCTCTGTCTCTGTCTCTCCCTCCCTGTCTCTCTGACTCTCCTTCCATGTCTGGCTCTCTCCCTCCCTTCCTCATTCTTCCTCCTTGTCTCGGTCTCTCCCTCACCATCTCTTGTCTCTCCCTCCCCATCCCTATCTCTCCCTCCCTGTCTGTGTCCCCCTCCCTGTGTCTGTCCATCCCTCCAGTTCTGTCTCTCCTTCCCTCTCCACGTTAATGAAACAAAGGATGAGAACCGTAGGATTCTCTCAATAGATGCAGAAAAAGCATTTGACCAAATAGACCATCCTTTCATGATGGAAACCTTCTGCTGGGTACGCATACTGGGAAAAAAACCTCAATTATCATAAACCCATGTACAAACGACCCAGAGAGGGAACGTGCTCTTCATTGGGAAAAACCTGGAGCTTTTCCCTTAAGGTCAGGAACACGACAGGGTGTCCACCCTCAACACTCTCGTTCGGCAGAATAGTAGTGGTCCTCGCTTTCCCAGCGACATTCCGAAACAGAAAAAAAAGGCATCCGGATCGGCAAAGAAGTCAAACTCTCACTCTTCACAGAGGACATGACACTCTATGTGGGAAACCTCACACAATCACTAGACTAGATCGTACGTAAGGGATCTATCCAACAAGACGACCTAACTAACGATCGTGGGTATCTATGCCCTGAATGTGGGAGTTGCCACGGATATCAATCAATCGCTAAGCAAAGTTAAGACATACTTAGATAATAATACCCTTTTACTTGGAGACTCGAATACGGCGCTTTCTGCAATTGACAGGTCTTCCAGGCACAGCATCTCCAAAGAAACAAGAGCACTAAAGGATACAGTGGACCAGGTGGATCTCACAGATATTTACAGAACTTTACATGCAAATGCAACTGAATTCACATTCTTCTCAATTGCACGTGGAACTTTGTCCAGAAGAGACCACATACTGGGTCACAAATCAGGTCATAATCGATACCAAAACTTTGGGATCGTCCCCTGCATATTTTCAGCCCATAATGCTCTGAAACTAGAGCTCAACCACAAGAAGTTTGCAAGGATTTCAAACACGTGCAGGTTAAGGACCATCCTGCTAAAAGGTGAAAGGGTCAACCAGGACATTAGAGAAGAATTAAGAAAATTCACGGAAACCAATGAGAACGAAGATACGACCAACCGTTCAGAATCTCTGGGATACAGCAAAAGCGGTCCCAAATAGGGGAAAGACATCGCAATACAAGCATCGATCAAACACTGGAAAGAACTCAAATACGAAAACTAACCTGGCACCTAAAGGAGCTGGAGAAGGACCAGCAAATGAAACCTTCACCCAGCAGAAGACGACGGTTAATAAAAATTCGAGCAGAACTCAATGAAATAGAGAGCAGAAGAACTGAGGAAACACATCCACAAAACCAGGTGGTGGACCTCTGAAAGAACCAATAAGAGAGAGAAAAACCATGAAGCCAGCCTTATTAAAAGAAGAGAGAAAAGACTCCAATTAACAAAAACACGAATGAGAAAGGAGAGATCACCACCACCACGTAGGAAATACAAGCGATCTGAAAAACTCATCCTGAGCAGCTATACGCCAATAAATTGGGCAATCGAGAAGAAACGAACGCATTTCCGGAAAACCACAAACTACCAAAAACGGAACAGGAAGACACAGAAAACCCCAACAGGTCAATATCCAGGGAGGAAATTAAAGCAGTCATCATCAAAGACCTCCCAGGACACAAAAGTCTAGGGCCGGGTGGCTTCCTGAAACACTGTGGAACACGTCGGAAAGAAACTGAGGAAGACACAAAGAGATGGAAAAGGGTTCCACGCTCCTGGGTTGGAAGAATTGATATTGGGGAAAATGTCAACGTGACCCAGGGCAATATACACAACTAATGCAATCCCTGTCAGAAATAGCACGGACTCTCTTCAGAGAGCTGGAGCAAGTCCTCTGAAGGCTGGTGTGGAATGCGAAAAGACCCCGAACGGCCACGGGAAGAGTCGCCAAGAAAACCACTGCGGGGGCAGCACAATGCCGGATTTCACGTTGTGCCACGAAGCTGTGACGGGCAAGACAGTGGGATACTGGCACAAAAACAGACACGCCGATCAATGGAACAGAAGAGAGCATCCAGAGGTGGACCCTCAACTCTATGGGCAACTAATATTCAGCCAGGCAGGAAAGACCATGCACGGGGAAAAAGAAAAGACAGTCTCTTCAATAAATGCTGCTGGGAACACTGGACAGCCACACGCAGAAGAATGAAACTGGACCATTCCTCTCACACCATACACAAGGATAAACTCAAAATGGATGAAGGATCTCAATTTTGCAAGACAAGAGTCCATCAAAATCCTAGGGCAGGACAAAGGCAACAACACCCTTCTTGAACTGGGCCACAGCAACTTCGTAGAAATGACATCAGCCACGAAGGCCAGAGAAACAAGAGCGAAGAAAAGGATTGCTGGGACTTCACCAAGATGAGCAGGTTCCACACAGCAAAAGAAACACCCGACAAAACTCAAAGCCAACCCACAGAGTGGGAGAAGACATGTGCAAATGACCCTGTCAGGTAAAGGGCCAGTATCCAAGATCTCTGAAGAACTTCGGCAACTCCACAGCAAAGAGACCAACGATCCAATCCGGAAGACGGGCAAGAGACATGAATGGAAATGTCACAGAGGAAGACTAGGCATGGCCGACAAGCACTGAGACAATGCTCCGCATCACTGGCCGTCAGGGAGATATGGGTCAAAAGCACCACGAGATCCCACCTGACACACCAGCGACTGCGGTGAACGTTAACAAGATAGGAAACAGCGAAGGTCGGCGAGGATGTGGCGAAAAGGGAACCCTCTTGCACTGCTGGTGGGAATGTGACCTGATGCAGCCACGCCTGGAAAACCGTGTGCAGGTGCCTCAGAGAGGTAACAACGGATCTGCCCTGCGATCCAGCATGGGGGTGCACTGGTGGAGATGTACCCCAAAGATACAGATGCGGGGAAACACCGGGACACGTGCACCCTGAGGTTTCGAGTTGCAATGCCCACGATAGCCACACTGCGGAAGGAGCCTCGGTGCCCATCGAAAGATGAATGGATAAGGAGGGCGAGTGGTCTCTGTACACGATGGAAGATTACTCAGCCATCAGAAACGACAAACACCCACCATTTGCTTCGATGTGGATGGAACCAGAGGGTATTATGGCTGAGTCAAAGAAAAAGAAGGCAGTCGGCGAAGGACAAACATTCTATGGTCTCGTTCTTTTGGGGAGTATGAAAAAAATAGTGAAAGGGAACAG
>NW_023331303.1:0-43611 GCF_011100685.1 Canis lupus familiaris
GGTAGCAGACATCTGCCTCCATGATACACACTTCTGAGAGTTGAGCTTATGGCCTGTACCTCCACATCCAGCCTGCTGGTACCCTTGGCTTCTAAAGGCCTAGGCTCGCGTTTGACGGAAGTGCTGGGAGAGGTAATTGGAATCTCCCGGCACACAAGACTATGGCCATCCAAGCTCAGTTCACAAGCGATTTCTAGTAATTCCTGTGGTAGACTGGTGGCTACAATACTAAGTACCATACGTGAGAGGGTAGCTGAACGCATTGTCCAAAAGACCATCTTACCTTCTGAGAGTTGTAGCTCAGCCTGCAGTCCCTCACAGTTCCACACTGCCTGCAGAGTGAGGTTCGCAGGGCTTCAGGCAGAGACGTTTGCCAGAGGGCTTCTGAGACGCAGGGTAACAATGCCAGACCTGGAGGGTATCCCCCGAGGTGCAGGACGACTGGTAATCTTGGAACCCTCCTGACTCAGAATACTGCTACATTCTCACTGCCATAGGAATGCAGCTAGTTGACAGCTGGCTTCAAGACATGCTTCCCTGTGAGAGCTGAGGACAGGGCAGAACCCTCCCGCATCCTGCCTGACTGTAGGAGTAGCTGCTAACATCCTATGTTAGTGGCTGGGAGAGGTTGCGGGAAAAGCATGTGTGAGCACTGGGCCTGAACTCCCGTGTATCTGAGTTGAATACAGCGATTTCCAATGGCCTTCTCTCAATCACAGTGTAGCTAGGTTCCAACTCCCATGTCCGAGTGGGTAGCAGACATCTGCCTCCCATGCATACACACTTCTGAGAGTTGAGCTTATGGCCTGTACCTCCACATCCAGCCTGCTGGTACCCTTGGCTTCTAAAAGGCCTAGGCTCGCTGTTTGACGGAAGTGCTGGAGAGGTAATTGGAATCACCCGGCACACAAGACTAGTGCCTCCAAGCTCAGTTCAGCGATTTCCTAGTAATTCCTGTGGTAGACTGGTGCTACATACTAAGTTCCATACGTGAGAGGGTAGCTGAACGCCTTGTCCAAAACCATCTTACTTCTGAGAGTTGAGCTCAGCCTCAGTCCCTCACAGTTCCACACTGCCTGCAGAGTGAGTTTCGCAGGTCTTCAGCAGAGACGTTTGCCAGAGGCTTCTGAGACGCAGGGTAACAATGCAGACCTGGAGGGTATCCCCAGGTGCAGTCGACTGGTAATCTTGGAACCTCCTGACTCAGAATACTGCTACCTTCTCACTGCCATAGGAATGCAGCTAGTTGACAGCTAGCTGGCTTCAAGACATGCTTCCCTGTGAGAGCTGAGGACAGGGCAGAACCCTCCCGCATGCTGCCTGACTGTAGGAGTAGCTGCTAACATCCTAATGTTAGTGGCTGGGAGAGGTTGCGGGAAAAGCATGTGTGAGCACTGGGCCTGAACTCCCGTGTATCTGAGTTGAATACAGCGATTTCCAACGGCTTTCCTCAACCAGAGTGTAGCTAGGTTCCAAATCCCATGTACGAGCGGGTAGCAGACATCTGCCTCCCATGCATACACACTTCTGAGAGTTGAGCTTATGGCCTGTACCTCCACATCCAGCCTGCTGGTACCCTTGGCTTCTAAAAGGCCTAGGCTCGCTGTTTGACGGAAGTGCTGGGAGAGGTAATTGGAATCTCCCGGCACACAAGACGAGTGCCTCCAAGCTCAATTCACGATTTCCCAGTAATTCTTGTGGTAGACAGGTGCTACATACTAAGTTCCATATGTGAGAAGGGTAGCTGAACGCCTTGTCCAAAAGCATCTTACTTCTGAGAGTTGAGCCACCCTCAGTCCCTCACAGTTCCACACTGCCTGCAGAGTGAGTTTCACACGTCTTCACCAGAGACGATTGCCAGAGGCTTCTGAGTACAAGTTAACAATGCAGACCTGGAGGGTATCTCCAGGTGCAGTAGAGTGGTAATCTTGGAACCTCCTGACTCAGAGTACTGCTACCTTCTCACTGCCATAGGAATGCAGCTAGTTGACAGCTGGCTTCAAGACATGCTTCCCTGTGAGAGCTGAGGACAGGGCAGAACCCTCCCGCATCCTGCCTGACTGTAGGAGTAGCTGCTAACATCCTTATGTTAGTGGCTGGGAGAGGTTGCGGGAAAAGCATGTGTGAGCACTGGGCCTGAACTCCCGTGTATCTGAGTTGAATACAGCGATTTCCAATGGCCTTCTTCAATCACAGTGTAGCTAGGTTCCAACTCCCATGTCCGAGTGGGTAGCAGACATCTGCCTCCCATGCATACACACTTCTGAGAGTTGAGCTTATGGCCTGTACCTCCACATCCAGCCTGCTGGTACCCTTGGCTTCTAAAAGGCCTAGGCTCGCTGTTTGACGGAAGTGCTGGGAGAGGTAATTGGAATCACCCGGCACACAAGACTAGTGCCTCCAAGCTCAGTTCAGCGATTTCCTAGTAATTCCTGTGGTAGACTGGTGCTACATACTAAGTTCCATACGTGAGAGGGTAGCTGAACGCCTTGTCCAAAACCATCTTACTTCTGAGAGTTGAGCTCAGCCTCAGTCCCTCACAGTTCCACACTGCCTGCAGAGTGAGTTTCGCAGGTCTTCAGCAGAGACGTTTGCCAGAGGCTTCTGAGACGCAGGGTAACAATGCAGACCTGGAGGGTATCCCCAGGTGCAGTCGACTGGTAATCTTGGAACCTCCTGACTCAGAATACTGCTACCTTCTCACTGCCATAGGAATGCAGCTAGTTGACAGCTGGCTTCAAGACATGCTTCCCTGTGAGAGCTGAGGACAGGGCAGAACCCTCCCGCATGCTGCCTGACTGTAGGAGTAGCTGCTAACATCCTAATGTTAGTGGCTGGGAGAGGTTGCGGGAAAAGCATGTGTGAGCACTGGGCCTGAACTCCCGTGTATCTGAGTTGAATACAGCGATTTCCAACGGCTTTCCTCAACCAGAGTGTAGCTAGGTTCCAAATCCCATGTACGAGCGGGTAGCAGACATCTGCCTCCCATGCATACACACTTCTGAGAGTTGAGCTTATGGCCTGTACCTCCACATCCAGCCTGCTGGTACCCTTGGCTTCTAAAAGGCCTAGGCTCGCTGTTTGACGGAAGTGCTGGGAGAGGTAATTGGAATCTCCCGGCACACAAGACGAGTGCCTCCAAGCTCAATTCACGATTTCCCAGTAATTCTTGTGGTAGACAGGTGCTACATACTAAGTTCCATATGTGAGATGGTAGCTGAACGCCTTGTCCAAAAGCATCTTACTTCTGAGAGTTGAGCCCACCCTCAGTCCCTCACAGTTCCACACTGCCTGCAGAGTGAGTTTCACACGTCTTCACCAGAGACGATTGCCAGAGGCTTCTGAGTACAAGTTAACAATGCAGACCTGGAGGGTATCTCCAGGTGCAGTAGAGTGGTAATCTTGGAACCTCCTGACTCAGAGTACTGCTACCTTCTCACTGCCATAGGAATGCAGCTAGTTGACAGCTGGCTTCAAGACATGCTTCCCTGTGAGAGCTGAGGACAGGGCAGAACCCTCCCGCATCCTGCCTGACTGTAGGAGTAGCTGCTAACATCCTTATGTTAGTGGCTGGGAGAGGTTGCGGGAAAAGCATGTGTGAGCACTGGGCCTGAACTCCCGTGTATCTGAGTTGAATACAGCGATTTCCAATGGCCTTCTTCAATCACAGTGTAGCTAGGTTCCAACTCCCATGTCCGAGTGGGTAGCAGACATCTGCCTCCCATGCATACACACTTCTGAGAGTTGAGCTTATGGCCTGTACCTCCACATCCAGCCTGCTGGTACCCTTGGCTTCTAAAAGGCCTAGGCTCGCTGTTTGACGGAAGTGCTGGGAGAGGTAATTGGAATCACCCGGCACACAAGACTAGTGCCTCCAAGCTCAGTTCAGCGATTTCCTAGTAATTCCTGTGGTAGACTGGTGCTACATACTAAGTTCCATACGTGAGAGGGTAGCTGAACGCCTTGTCCAAAACCATCTTACTTCTGAGAGTTGAGCTCAGCCTCAGTCCCTCACAGTTCCACACTGCCTGCAGAGTGAGTTTCGCAGGTCTTCAGCAGAGACGTTTGCCAGAGGCTTCTGAGACGCAGGGTAACAATGCAGACCTGGAGGGTATCCCCAGGTGCAGTCGACTGGTAATCTTGGAACCTCCTGACTCAGAATACTGCTACCTTCTCACTGCCATAGGAATGCAGCTAGTTGACAGCTGGCTTCAAGACATGCTTCCCTGTGAGAGCTGAGGACAGGGCAGAACCCTCCCGCATGCTGCCTGACTGTAGGAGTAGCTGCTAACATCCTAATGTTAGTGGCTGGGAGAGGTTGCGGGAAAAGCATGTGTGAGCACTGGGCCTGAACTCCCGTGTATCTGAGTTGAATACAGCGATTTCCAACGGCTTTCCTCAACCAGAGTGTAGCTAGGTTCCAAATCCCATGTACGAGCGGGTAGCAGACATCTGCCTCCCATGCATACACACTTCTGAGAGTTGAGCTTATGGCCTGTACCTCCACATCCAGCCTGCTGGTACCCTTGGCTTCTAAAAGGCCTAGGCTCGCTGTTTGACGGAAGTGCTGGGAGAGGTAATTGGAATCTCCCGGCACACAAGACGAGTGCCTCCAAGCTCAATTCACGATTTCCCAGTAATTCTTGTGGTAGACAGGTGCTACATACTAAGTTCCATATGTGAGATGGTAGCTGAACGCCTTGTCCAAAAGCATCTTACTTCTGAGAGTTGAGCCCACCCTCAGTCCCTCACAGTTCCACACTGCCTGCAGAGTGAGTTTCACACGTCTTCACCAGAGACGATTGCCAGAGGCTTCTGAGTACAAGTTAACAATGCAGACCTGGAGGGTATCTCCAGGTGCAGTAGAGTGGTAATCTTGGAACCTCCTGACTCAGAGTACTGCTACCTTCTCACTGCCATAGGAATGCAGCTAGTTGACAGCTGGCTTCAAGACATGCTTCCCTGTGAGAGCTGAGGACAGGGCAGAACCCTCCCGCATCCTGCCTGACTGTAGGAGTAGCTGCTAACATCCTTATGTTAGTGGCTGGGAGAGGTTGCGGGAAAAGCATGTGTGAGCACTGGGCCTGAACTCCCGTGTATCTGAGTTGAATACAGCGATTTCCAATGGCCTTCTTCAATCACAGTGTAGCTAGGTTCCAACTCCCATGTCCGAGTGGGTAGCAGACATCTGCCTCCCATGCATACACACTTCTGAGAGTTGAGCTTATGGCCTGTACCTCCACATCCAGCCTGCTGGTACCCTTGGCTTCTAAAAGGCCTAGGCTCGCTGTTTGACGGAAGTGCTGGGAGAGGTAATTGGAATCACCCGGCACACAAGACTAGTGCCTCCAAGCTCAGTTCAGCGATTTCCTAGTAATTCCTGTGGTAGACTGGTGCTACATACTAAGTTCCATACGTGAGAGGGTAGCTGAACGCCTTGTCCAAAACCATCTTACTTCTGAGAGTTGAGCTCAGCCTCAGTCCCTCACAGTTCCACACTGCCTGCAGAGTGAGTTTCGCAGGTCTTCAGCAGAGACGTTTGCCAGAGGCTTCTGAGACGCAGGGTAACAATGCAGACCTGGAGGGTATCCCCAGGTGCAGTAGACTGGTAATCTTGGAACCTCCTGACTCAGAATACTGCTACCTTCTCACTGCCATAGGAATGCAGCTAGTTGACAGCTGGCTTCAAGACATGCTTCCCTGTGAGAGCTGAGGACAGGGCAGAACCCTCCCGCATGCTGCCTGACTGTAGGAGTAGCTGCTAACATCCTAATGTTAGTGGCTGGGAGAGGTTGCGGGAAAAGCATGTGTGAGCACTGGGCCTGAACTCCCGTGTATCTGAGTTGAATACAGCGATTTCCAACGGCTTTCCTCAACCAGAGTGTAGCTAGGTTCCAAATCCCATGTACGAGCGGGTAGCAGACATCTGCCTCCCATGCATACACACTTCTGAGAGTTGAGCTTATGGCCTGTACCTCCACATCCAGCCTGCTGGTACCCTTGGCTTCTAAAAGGCCTAGGCTCGCTGTTTGACGGAAGTGCTGGGAGAGGTAATTGGAATCTCCCGGCACACAAGACGAGTGCCTCCAAGCTCAATTCACGATTTCCCAGTAATTCTTGTGGTAGACAGGTGCTACATACTAAGTTCCATATGTGAGATGGTAGCTGAACGCCTTGTCCAAAAGCATCTTACTTCTGAGAGTTGAGCCCACCCTCAGTCCCTCACAGTTCCACACTGCCTGCAGAGTGAGTTTCACACGTCTTCACCAGAGACGATTGCCAGAGGCTTCTGAGTACAAGTTAACAATGCAGACCTGGAGGGTATCTCCAGGTGCAGTAGAGTGGTAATCTTGGAACCTCCTGACTCAGAGTACTGCTACCTTCTCACTGCCATAGGAATGCAGCTAGTTGACAGCTGGCTTCAAGACATGCTTCCCTGTGAGAGCTGAGGACAGGGCAGAACCCTCCCGCATCCTGCCTGACTGTAGGAGTAGCTGCTAACATCCTAATGTTAGTGGCTGGGAGAGGTTGCGGGAAAAGCATGTGTGAGCACTGGGCCTGAACTCCCGTGTATCTGAGTTGAATACAGCGATTTCCAATGGCCTTCTTCAATCACAGTGTAGCTAGGTTCCAACTCCCATGTCCGAGTGGGTAGCAGACATCTGCCTCCCATGCATACACACTTCTGAGAGTTGAGCTTATGGCCTGTACCTCCACATCCAGCCTGCTGGTACCCTTGGCTTCTAAAAGGCCTAGGCTCGCTGTTTGACGGAAGTGCTGGGAGAGGTAATTGGAATCACCCGGCACACAAGACTAGTGCCTCCAAGCTCAGTTCAGCGATTTCCTAGTAATTCCTGTGGTAGACTGGTGCTACATACTAAGTTCCATACGTGAGAGGGTAGCTGAACGCCTTGTCCAAAACCATCTTACTTCTGAGAGTTGAGCTCAGCCTCAGTCCCTCACAGTTCCACACTGCCTGCAGAGTGAGTTTCGCAGGTCTTCAGCAGAGACGTTTGCCAGAGGCTTCTGAGACGCAGGGTAACAATGCAGACCTGGAGGGTATCCCCAGGTGCAGTAGACTGGTAATCTTGGAACCTCCTGACTCAGAATACTGCTACCTTCTCACTGCCATAGGAATGCAGCTAGTTGACAGCTGGCTTCAAGACATGCTTCCCTGTGAGAGCTGAGGACAGGGCAGAACCCTCCCGCATGCTGCCTGACTGTAGGAGTAGCTGCTAACATCCTAATGTTAGTGGCTGGGAGAGGTTGCGGGAAAAGCATGTGTGAGCACTGGGCCTGAACTCCCGTGTATCTGAGTTGAATACAGCGATTTCCAACGGCTTTCCTCAACCAGAGTGTAGCTAGGTTCCAAATCCCATGTACGAGCGGGTAGCAGACATCTGCCTCCCATGCATACACACTTCTGAGAGTTGAGCTTATGGCCTGTACCTCCACATCCAGCCTGCTGGTACCCTTGGCTTCTAAAAGGCCTAGGCTCGCTGTTTGACGGAAGTGCTGGGAGAGGTAATTGGAATCTCCCGGCACACAAGACGAGTGCCTCCAAGCTCAATTCACGATTTCCCAGTAATTCTTGTGGTAGACAGGTGCTACATACTAAGTTCCATATGTGAGAGGGTAGCTGAACGCCTTGTCCAAAAGCATCTTACTTCTGAGAGTTGAGCCCACCCTCAGTCCCTCACAGTTCCACACTGCCTGCAGAGTGAGTTTCACACGTCTTCACCAGAGACGATTGCCAGAGGCTTCTGAGTACAAGTTAACAATGCAGACCTGGAGGGTATCTCCAGGTGCAGTAGAGTGGTAATCTTGGAACCTCCTGACTCAGAGTACTGCTACCTTCTCACTGCCATAGGAATGCAGCTAGTTGACAGCTGGCTTCAAGACATGCTTCCCTGTGAGAGCTGAGGACAGGGCAGAACCCTCCCGCATCCTGCCTGACTGTAGGAGTAGCTGCTAACATCCTAATGTTAGTGGCTGGGAGAGGTTGCGGGAAAAGCATGTGTGAGCACTGGGCCTGAACTCCCGTGTATCTGAGTTGAATACAGCGATTTCCAATGGCCTTCTTCAATCACAGTGTAGCTAGGTTCCAACTCCCATGTCCGAGTGGGTAGCAGACATCTGCCTCCCATGCATACACACTTCTGAGAGTTGAGCTTATGGCCTGTACCTCCACATCCAGCCTGCTGGTACCCTTGGCTTCTAAAAGGCCTAGGCTCGCTGTTTGACGGAAGTGCTGGGAGAGGTAATTGGAATCACCCGGCACACAAGACTAGTGCCTCCAAGCTCAGTTCAGCGATTTCCTAGTAATTCCTGTGGTAGACTGGTGCTACATACTAAGTTCCATACGTGAGAGGGTAGCTGAACGCCTTGTCCAAAACCATCTTACTTCTGAGAGTTGAGCTCAGCCTCAGTCCCTCACAGTTCCACACTGCCTGCAGAGTGAGTTTCGCAGGTCTTCAGCAGAGACGTTTGCCAGAGGCTTCTGAGACGCAGGGTAACAATGCAGACCTGGAGGGTATCCCCAGGTGCAGTCGACTGGTAATCTTGGAACCTCCTGACTCAGAATACTGCTACCTTCTCACTGCCATAGGAATGCAGCTAGTTGACAGCTGGCTTCAAGACATGCTTCCCTGTGAGAGCTGAGGACAGGGCAGAACCCTCCCGCATGCTGCCTGACTGTAGGAGTAGCTGCTAACATCCTAATGTTAGTGGCTGGGAGAGGTTGCGGGAAAAGCATGTGTGAGCACTGGGCCTGAACTCCCGTGTATCTGAGTTGAATACAGCGATTTCCAACGGCTTTCCTCAACCAGAGTGTAGCTAGGTTCCAAATCCCATGTACGAGCGGGTAGCAGACATCTGCCTCCCATGCATACACACTTCTGAGAGTTGAGCTTATGGCCTGTACCTCCACATCCAGCCTGCTGGTACCCTTGGCTTCTAAAAGGCCTAGGCTCGCTGTTTGACGGAAGTGCTGGGAGAGGTAATTGGAATCTCCCGGCACACAAGACGAGTGCCTCCAAGCTCAATTCACGATTTCCCAGTAATTCTTGTGGTAGACAGGTGCTACATACTAAGTTCCATATGTGAGAGGGTAGCTGAACGCCTTGTCCAAAAGCATCTTACTTCTGAGAGTTGAGCCCACCCTCAGTCCCTCACACTTCCACACTGCCTGCAGAGTGAGTTTCACACGTCTTCACCAGAGACGATTGCCAGAGGCTTCTGAGTACAAGTTAACAATGCAGACCTGGAGGGTATCTCCAGGTGCAGTAGAGTGGTAATCTTGGAACCTCCTGACTCAGAGTACTGCTACCTTCTCACTGCCATAGGAATGCAGCTAGTTGACAGCTGGCTTCAAGACATGCTTCCCTGTGAGAGCTGAGGACAGGGCAGAACCCTCCCGCATCCTGCCTGACTGTAGGAGTAGCTGCTAACATCCTAATGTTAGTGGCTGGGAGAGGTTGCGGGAAAAGCATGTGTGAGCACTGGGCCTGAACTCCCGTGTATCTGAGTTGAATACAGCGATTTCCAATGGCCTTCTTCAATCACAGTGTAGCTAGGTTCCAACTCCCATGTCCGAGTGGGTAGCAGACATCTGCCTCCCATGCATACACACTTCTGAGAGTTGAGCTTATGGCCTGTACCTCCACATCCAGCCTGCTGGTACCCTTGGCTTCTAAAAGGCCTAGGCTCGCTGTTTGACGGAAGTGCTGGGAGAGGTAATTGGAATCACCCGGCACACAAGACTAGTGCCTCCAAGCTCAGTTCAGCGATTTCCTAGTAATTCCTGTGGTAGACTGGTGCTACATACTAAGTTCCATACGTGAGAGGGTAGCTGAACGCCTTGTCCAAAACCATCTTACTTCTGAGAGTTGAGCTCAGCCTCAGTCCCTCACAGTTCCACACTGCCTGCAGAGTGAGTTTCGCAGGTCTTCAGCAGAGACGTTTGCCAGAGGCTTCTGAGACGCAGGGTAACAATGCAGACCTGGAGGGTATCCCCAGGTGCAGTAGACTGGTAATCTTGGAACCTCCTGACTCAGAATACTGCTACCTTCTCACTGCCATAGGAATGCAGCTAGTTGACAGCTGGCTTCAAGACATGCTTCCCTGTGAGAGCTGAGGACAGGGCAGAACCCTCCCGCATGCTGCCTGACTGTAGGAGTAGCTGCTAACATCCTAATGTTAGTGGCTGGGAGAGGTTGCGGGAAAAGCATGTGTGAGCACTGGGCCTGAACTCCCGTGTATCTGAGTTGAATACAGCGATTTCCAACGGCTTTCCTCAACCAGAGTGTAGCTAGGTTCCAAATCCCATGTACGAGCGGGTAGCAGACATCTGCCTCCCATGCATACACACTTCTGAGAGTTGAGCTTATGGCCTGTACCTCCACATCCAGCCTGCTGGTACCCTTGGCTTCTAAAAGGCCTAGGCTCGCTGTTTGACGGAAGTGCTGGGAGAGGTAATTGGAATCTCCCGGCACACAAGACGAGTGCCTCCAAGCTCAATTCACGATTTCCCAGTAATTCTTGTGGTAGACAGGTGCTACATACTAAGTTCCATATGTGAGATGGTAGCTGAACGCCTTGTCCAAAAGCATCTTACTTCTGAGAGTTGAGCCACCCTCAGTCCCTCACAGTTCCACACTGCCTGCAGAGTGAGTTTCACACGTCTTCACCAGAGACGATTGCCAGAGGCTTCTGAGTACAAGTTAACAATGCAGACCTGGAGGGTATCTCCAGGTGCAGTAGAGTGGTAATCTTGGAACCTCCTGACTCAGAGTACTGCTACCTTCTCACTGCCATAGGAATGCAGCTAGTTGACAGCTGGCTTCAAGACATGCTTCCCTGTGAGAGCTGAGGACAGGGCAGAACCCTCCCGCATCCTGCCTGACTGTAGGAGTAGCTGCTAACATCCTAATGTTAGTGGCTGGGAGAGGTTGCGGGAAAAGCATGTGTGAGCACTGGGCCTGAACTCCCGTGTATCTGAGTTGAATACAGCGATTTCCAATGGCCTTCTTCAATCACAGTGTAGCTAGGTTCCAACTCCCATGTCCGAGTGGGTAGCAGACATCTGCCTCCCATGCATACACACTTCTGAGAGTTGAGCTTATGGCCTGTACCTCCACATCCAGCCTGCTGGTACCCTTGGCTTCTAAAAGGCCTAGGCTCGCTGTTTGACGGAAGTGCTGGGAGAGGTAATTGGAATCACCCGGCACACAAGACTAGTGCCTCCAAGCTCAGTTCAGCGATTTCCTAGTAATTCCTGTGGTAGACTGGTGCTACATACTAAGTTCCATACGTGAGAGGGTAGCTGAACGCCTTGTCCAAAACCATCTTACTTCTGAGAGTTGAGCTCAGCCTCAGTCCCTCACAGTTCCACACTGCCTGCAGAGTGAGTTTCGCAGGTCTTCAGCAGAGACGTTTGCCAGAGGCTTCTGAGACGCAGGGTAACAATGCAGACCTGGAGGGTATCCCCAGGTGCAGTCGACTGGTAATCTTGGAACCTCCTGACTCAGAATACTGCTACCTTCTCACTGCCATAGGAATGCAGCTAGTTGACAGCTGGCTTCAAGACATGCTTCCCTGTGAGAGCTGAGGACAGGGCAGAACCCTCCCGCATGCTGCCTGACTGTAGGAGTAGCTGCTAACATCCTAATGTTAGTGGCTGGGAGAGGTTGCGGGAAAAGCATGTGTGAGCACTGGGCCTGAACTCCCGTGTATCTGAGTTGAATACAGCGATTTCCAACGGCTTTCCTCAACCAGAGTGTAGCTAGGTTCCAAATCCCATGTACGAGCGGGTAGCAGACATCTGCCTCCCATGCATACACACTTCTGAGAGTTGAGCTTATGGCCTGTACCTCCACATCCAGCCTGCTGGTACCCTTGGCTTCTAAAAGGCCTAGGCTCGCTGTTTGACGGAAGTGCTGGGAGAGGTAATTGGAATCTCCCGGCACACAAGACGAGTGCCTCCAAGCTCAATTCACGATTTCCCAGTAATTCTTGTGGTAGACAGGTGCTACATACTAAGTTCCATATGTGAGATGGTAGCTGAACGCCTTGTCCAAAAGCATCTTACTTCTGAGAGTTGAGCCCACCCTCAGTCCCTCACAGTTCCACACTGCCTGCAGAGTGAGTTTCACACGTCTTCACCAGAGACGATTGCCAGAGGCTTCTGAGTACAAGTTAACAATGCAGACCTGGAGGGTATCTCCAGGTGCAGTAGAGTGGTAATCTTGGAACCTCCTGACTCAGAGTACTGCTACCTTCTCACTGCCATAGGAATGCAGCTAGTTGACAGCTGGCTTCAAGACATGCTTCCCTGTGAGAGCTGAGGACAGGGCAGAACCCTCCCGCATCCTGCCTGACTGTAGGAGTAGCTGCTAACATCCTTATGTTAGTGGCTGGGAGAGGTTGCGGGAAAAGCATGTGTGAGCACTGGGCCTGAACTCCCGTGTATCTGAGTTGAATACAGCGATTTCCAATGGCCTTCTTCAATCACAGTGTAGCTAGGTTCCAACTCCCATGTCCGAGTGGGTAGCAGACATCTGCCTCCCATGCATACACACTTCTGAGAGTTGAGCTTATGGCCTGTACCTCCACATCCAGCCTGCTGGTACCCTTGGCTTCTAAAAGGCCTAGGCTCGCTGTTTGACGGAAGTGCTGGGAGAGGTAATTGGAATCACCCGGCACACAAGACTAGTGCCTCCAAGCTCAGTTCAGCGATTTCCTAGTAATTCCTGTGGTAGACTGGTGCTACATACTAAGTTCCATACGTGAGAGGGTAGCTGAACGCCTTGTCCAAAACCATCTTACTTCTGAGAGTTGAGCTCAGCCTCAGTCCCTCACAGTTCCACACTGCCTGCAGAGTGAGTTTCGCAGGTCTTCAGCAGAGACGTTTGCCAGAGGCTTCTGAGACGCAGGGTAACAATGCAGACCTGGAGGGTATCCCCAGGTGCAGTCGACTGGTAATCTTGGAACCTCCTGACTCAGAATACTGCTACCTTCTCACTGCCATAGGAATGCAGCTAGTTGACAGCTGGCTTCAAGACATGCTTCCCTGTGAGAGCTGAGGACAGGGCAGAACCCTCCCGCATGCTGCCTGACTGTAGGAGTAGCTGCTAACATCCTAATGTTAGTGGCTGGGAGAGGTTGCGGGAAAAGCATGTGTGAGCACTGGGCCTGAACTCCCGTGTATCTGAGTTGAATACAGCGATTTCCAACGGCTTTCCTCAACCAGAGTGTAGCTAGGTTCCAAATCCCATGTACGAGCGGGTAGCAGACATCTGCCTCCCATGCATACACACTTCTGAGAGTTGAGCTTATGGCCTGTACCTCCACATCCAGCCTGCTGGTACCCTTGGCTTCTAAAAGGCCTAGGCTCGCTGTTTGACGGAAGTGCTGGGAGAGGTAATTGGAATCTCCCGGCACACAAGACGAGTGCCTCCAAGCTCAATTCACGATTTCCCAGTAATTCTTGTGGTAGACAGGTGCTACATACTAAGTTCCATATGTGAGATGGTAGCTGAACGCCTTGTCCAAAAGCATCTTACTTCTGAGAGTTGAGCCACCCTCAGTCCCTCACAGTTCCACACTGCCTGCAGAGTGAGTTTCACACGTCTTCACCAGAGACGATTGCCAGAGGCTTCTGAGTACAAGTTAACAATGCAGACCTGGAGGGTATCTCCAGGTGCAGTAGAGTGGTAATCTTGGAACCTCCTGACTCAGAGTACTGCTACCTTCTCACTGCCATAGGAATGCAGCTAGTTGACAGCTGGCTTCAAGACATGCTTCCCTGTGAGAGCTGAGGACAGGGCAGAACCCTCCCGCATCCTGCCTGACTGTAGGAGTAGCTGCTAACATCCTAATGTTAGTGGCTGGGAGAGGTTGCGGGAAAAGCATGTGTGAGCACTGGGCCTGAACTCCCGTGTATCTGAGTTGAATACAGCGATTTCCAATGGCCTTCTTCAATCACAGTGTAGCTAGGTTCCAACTCCCATGTCCGAGTGGGTAGCAGACATCTGCCTCCCATGCATACACACTTCTGAGAGTTGAGCTTATGGCCTGTACCTCCACATCCAGCCTGCTGGTACCCTTGGCTTCTAAAAGGCCTAGGCTCGCTGTTTGACGGAAGTGCTGGGAGAGGTAATTGGAATCACCCGGCACACAAGACTAGTGCCTCCAAGCTCAGTTCAGCGATTTCCTAGTAATTCCTGTGGTAGACTGGTGCTACATACTAAGTTCCATACGTGAGAGGGTAGCTGAACGCCTTGTCCAAAACCATCTTACTTCTGAGAGTTGAGCTCAGCCTCAGTCCCTCACAGTTCCACACTGCCTGCAGAGTGAGTTTCGCAGGTCTTCAGCAGAGACGTTTGCCAGAGGCTTCTGAGACGCAGGGTAACAATGCAGACCTGGAGGGTATCCCCAGGTGCAGTAGACTGGTAATCTTGGAACCTCCTGACTCAGAATACTGCTACCTTCTCACTGCCATAGGAATGCAGCTAGTTGACAGCTGGCTTCAAGACATGCTTCCCTGTGAGAGCTGAGGACAGGGCAGAACCCTCCCGCATGCTGCCTGACTGTAGGAGTAGCTGCTAACATCCTAATGTTAGTGGCTGGGAGAGGTTGCGGGAAAAGCATGTGTGAGCACTGGGCCTGAACTCCCGTGTATCTGAGTTGAATACAGCGATTTCCAACGGCTTTCCTCAACCAGAGTGTAGCTAGGTTCCAAATCCCATGTACGAGCGGGTAGCAGACATCTGCCTCCCATGCATACACACTTCTGAGAGTTGAGCTTATGGCCTGTACCTCCACATCCAGCCTGCTGGTACCCTTGGCTTCTAAAAGGCCTAGGCTCGCTGTTTGACGGAAGTGCTGGGAGAGGTAATTGGAATCTCCCGGCACACAAGACGAGTGCCTCCAAGCTCAATTCACGATTTCCCAGTAATTCTTGTGGTAGACAGGTGCTACATACTAAGTTCCATATGTGAGAGGGTAGCTGAACGCCTTGTCCAAAAGCATCTTACTTCTGAGAGTTGAGCCCACCCTCAGTCCCTCACAGTTCCACACTGCCTGCAGAGTGAGTTTCACACGTCTTCACCAGAGACGATTGCCAGAGGCTTCTGAGTACAAGTTAACAATGCAGACCTGGAGGGTATCTCCAGGTGCAGTAGAGTGGTAATCTTGGAACCTCCTGACTCAGAGTACTGCTACCTTCTCACTGCCATAGGAATGCAGCTAGTTGACAGCTGGCTTCAAGACATGCTTCCCTGTGAGAGCTGAGGACAGGGCAGAACCCTCCCGCATCCTGCCTGACTGTAGGAGTAGCTGCTAACATCCTAATGTTAGTGGCTGGGAGAGGTTGCGGGAAAAGCATGTGTGAGCACTGGGCCTGAACTCCCGTGTATCTGAGTTGAATACAGCGATTTCCAATGGCCTTCTTCAATCACAGTGTAGCTAGGTTCCAACTCCCATGTCCGAGTGGGTAGCAGACATCTGCCTCCCATGCATACACACTTCTGAGAGTTGAGCTTATGGCCTGTACCTCCACATCCAGCCTGCTGGTACCCTTGGCTTCTAAAAGGCCTAGGCTCGCTGTTTGACGGAAGTGCTGGGAGAGGTAATTGGAATCACCCGGCACACAAGACTAGTGCCTCCAAGCTCAGTTCAGCGATTTCCTAGTAATTCCTGTGGTAGACTGGTGCTACATACTAAGTTCCATACGTGAGAGGGTAGCTGAACGCCTTGTCCAAAACCATCTTACTTCTGAGAGTTGAGCTCAGCCTCAGTCCCTCACAGTTCCACACTGCCTGCAGAGTGAGTTTCGCAGGTCTTCAGCAGAGACGTTTGCCAGAGGCTTCTGAGACGCAGGGTAACAATGCAGACCTGGAGGGTATCCCCAGGTGCAGTCGACTGGTAATCTTGGAACCTCCTGACTCAGAATACTGCTACCTTCTCACTGCCATAGGAATGCAGCTAGTTGACAGCTGGCTTCAAGACATGCTTCCCTGTGAGAGCTGAGGACAGGGCAGAACCCTCCCGCATGCTGCCTGACTGTAGGAGTAGCTGCTAACATCCTAATGTTAGTGGCTGGGAGAGGTTGCGGGAAAAGCATGTGTGAGCACTGGGCCTGAACTCCCGTGTATCTGAGTTGAATACAGCGATTTCCAACGGCTTTCCTCAACCAGAGTGTAGCTAGGTTCCAAATCCCATGTACGAGCGGGTAGCAGACATCTGCCTCCCATGCATACACACTTCTGAGAGTTGAGCTTATGGCCTGTACCTCCACATCCAGCCTGCTGGTACCCTTGGCTTCTAAAAGGCCTAGGCTCGCTGTTTGACGGAAGTGCTGGGAGAGGTAATTGGAATCTCCCGGCACACAAGACGAGTGCCTCCAAGCTCAATTCACGATTTCCCAGTAATTCTTGTGGTAGACAGGTGCTACATACTAAGTTCCATATGTGAGATGGTAGCTGAACGCCTTGTCCAAAAGCATCTTACTTCTGAGAGTTGAGCCCACCCTCAGTCCCTCACAGTTCCACACTGCCTGCAGAGTGAGTTTCACACGTCTTCACCAGAGACGATTGCCAGAGGCTTCTGAGTACAAGTTAACAATGCAGACCTGGAGGGTATCTCCAGGTGCAGTAGAGTGGTAATCTTGGAACCTCCTGACTCAGAGTACTGCTACCTTCTCACTGCCATAGGAATGCAGCTAGTTGACAGCTGGCTTCAAGACATGCTTCCCTGTGAGAGCTGAGGACAGGGCAGAACCCTCCCGCATCCTGCCTGACTGTAGGAGTAGCTGCTAACATCCTAATGTTAGTGGCTGGGAGAGGTTGCGGGAAAAGCATGTGTGAGCACTGGGCCTGAACTCCCGTGTATCTGAGTTGAATACAGCGATTTCCAATGGCCTTCTTCAATCACAGTGTAGCTAGGTTCCAACTCCCATGTCCGAGTGGGTAGCAGACATCTGCCTCCCATGCATACACACTTCTGAGAGTTGAGCTTATGGCCTGTACCTCCACATCCAGCCTGCTGGTACCCTTGGCTTCTAAAAGGCCTAGGCTCGCTGTTTGACGGAAGTGCTGGGAGAGGTAATTGGAATCACCCGGCACACAAGACTAGTGCCTCCAAGCTCAGTTCAGCGATTTCCTAGTAATTCCTGTGGTAGACTGGTGCTACATACTAAGTTCCATACGTGAGAGGGTAGCTGAACGCCTTGTCCAAAACCATCTTACTTCTGAGAGTTGAGCTCAGCCTCAGTCCCTCACAGTTCCACACTGCCTGCAGAGTGAGTTTCGCAGGTCTTCAGCAGAGACGTTTGCCAGAGGCTTCTGAGACGCAGGGTAACAATGCAGACCTGGAGGGTATCCCCAGGTGCAGTCGACTGGTAATCTTGGAACCTCCTGACTCAGAATACTGCTACCTTCTCACTGCCATAGGAATGCAGCTAGTTGACAGCTAGCTGGCTTCAAGACATGCTTCCCTGTGAGAGCTGAGGACAGGGCAGAACCCTCCCGCATGCTGCCTGACTGTAGGAGTAGCTGCTAACATCCTAATGTTAGTGGCTGGGAGAGGTTGCGGGAAAAGCATGTGTGAGCACTGGGCCTGAACTCCCGTGTATCTGAGTTGAATACAGCGATTTCCAACGGCTTTCCTCAACCAGAGTGTAGCTAGGTTCCAAATCCCATGTACGAGCGGGTAGCAGACATCTGCCTCCCATGCATACACACTTCTGAGAGTTGAGCTTATGGCCTGTACCTCCACATCCAGCCTGCTGGTACCCTTGGCTTCTAAAAGGCCTAGGCTCGCTGTTTGACGGAAGTGCTGGGAGAGGTAATTGGAATCTCCCGGCACACAAGACGAGTGCCTCCAAGCTCAATTCACGATTTCCCAGTAATTCTTGTGGTAGACAGGTGCTACATACTAAGTTCCATATGTGAGATGGTAGCTGAACGCCTTGTCCAAAAGCATCTTACTTCTGAGAGTTGAGCCCACCCTCAGTCCCTCACAGTTCCACACTGCCTGCAGAGTGAGTTTCACACGTCTTCACCAGAGACGATTGCCAGAGGCTTCTGAGTACAAGTTAACAATGCAGACCTGGAGGGTATCTCCAGGTGCAGTAGAGTGGTAATCTTGGAACCTCCTGACTCAGAGTACTGCTACCTTCTCACTGCCATAGGAATGCAGCTAGTTGACAGCTGGCTTCAAGACATGCTTCCCTGTGAGAGCTGAGGACAGGGCAGAACCCTCCCGCATCCTGCCTGACTGTAGGAGTAGCTGCTAACATCCTAATGTTAGTGGCTGGGAGAGGTTGCGGGAAAAGCATGTGTGAGCACTGGGCCTGAACTCCCGTGTATCTGAGTTGAATACAGCGATTTCCAATGGCCTTCTTCAATCACAGTGTAGCTAGGTTCCAACTCCCATGTCCGAGTGGGTAGCAGACATCTGCCTCCCATGCATACACACTTCTGAGAGTTGAGCTTATGGCCTGTACCTCCACATCCAGCCTGCTGGTACCCTTGGCTTCTAAAAGGCCTAGGCTCGCTGTTTGACGGAAGTGCTGGGAGAGGTAATTGGAATCACCCGGCACACAAGACTAGTGCCTCCAAGCTCAGTTCAGCGATTTCCTAGTAATTCCTGTGGTAGACTGGTGCTACATACTAAGTTCCATACGTGAGAGGGTAGCTGAACGCCTTGTCCAAAACCATCTTACTTCTGAGAGTTGAGCTCAGCCTCAGTCCCTCACAGTTCCACACTGCCTGCAGAGTGAGTTTCGCAGGTCTTCAGCAGAGACGTTTGCCAGAGGCTTCTGAGACGCAGGGTAACAATGCAGACCTGGAGGGTATCCCCAGGTGCAGTCGACTGGTAATCTTGGAACCTCCTGACTCAGAATACTGCTACCTTCTCACTGCCATAGGAATGCAGCTAGTTGACAGCTAGCTGGCTTCAAGACATGCTTCCCTGTGAGAGCTGAGGACAGGGCAGAACCCTCCCGCATGCTGCCTGACTGTAGGAGTAGCTGCTAACATCCTAATGTTAGTGGCTGGGAGAGGTTGCGGGAAAAGCATGTGTGAGCACTGGGCCTGAACTCCCGTGTATCTGAGTTGAATACAGCGATTTCCAACGGCTTTCCTCAACCAGAGTGTAGCTAGGTTCCAAATCCCATGTACGAGCGGGTAGCAGACATCTGCCTCCCATGCATACACACTTCTGAGAGTTGAGCTTATGGCCTGTACCTCCACATCCAGCCTGCTGGTACCCTTGGCTTCTAAAAGGCCTAGGCTCGCTGTTTGACGGAAGTGCTGGGAGAGGTAATTGGAATCTCCCGGCACACAAGACGAGTGCCTCCAAGCTCAATTCACGATTTCCCAGTAATTCTTGTGGTAGACAGGTGCTACATACTAAGTTCCATATGTGAGAGGGTAGCTGAACGCCTTGTCCAAAAGCATCTTACTTCTGAGAGTTGAGCCACCCTCAGTCCCTCACAGTTCCACACTGCCTGCAGAGTGAGTTTCACACGTCTTCACCAGAGACGATTGCCAGAGGCTTCTGAGTACAAGTTAACAATGCAGACCTGGAGGGTATCTCCAGGTGCAGTAGAGTGGTAATCTTGGAACCTCCTGACTCAGAGTACTGCTACCTTCTCACTGCCATAGGAATGCAGCTAGTTGACAGCTGGCTTCAAGACATGCTTCCCTGTGAGAGCTGAGGACAGGGC
Organism: Canis lupus familiaris; assembly: GCF_011100685.1. NCBI lineage: Eukaryota > Metazoa > Chordata > Mammalia > Carnivora > Canidae > Canis > Canis lupus. The sequence continues at coordinate 19,730 of NW_023331303.1, forward strand.
AGAACCCTCCCGCATCCTGCCTGACTGTAGGAGTAGCTGCTAACATCCTAATGTTAGTGGCTGGGAGAGGTTGCGGGAAAAGCATGTGTGAGCACTGGGCCTGAACTCCCGTGTATCTGAGTTGAATACAGCGATTTCCAATGGCCTTCTTCAATCACAGTGTAGCTAGGTTCCAACTCCCATGTCCGAGTGGGTAGCAGACATCTGCCTCCCATGCATACACACTTCTGAGAGTTGAGCTTATGGCCTGTACCTCCACATCCAGCCTGCTGGTACCCTTGGCTTCTAAAAGGCCTAGGCTCGCTGTTTGACGGAAGTGCTGGGAGAGGTAATTGGAATCACCCGGCACACAAGACTAGTGCCTCCAAGCTCAGTTCAGCGATTTCCTAGTAATTCCTGTGGTAGACTGGTGCTACATACTAAGTTCCATACGTGAGAGGGTAGCTGAACGCCTTGTCCAAAACCATCTTACTTCTGAGAGTTGAGCTCAGCCTCAGTCCCTCACAGTTCCACACTGCCTGCAGAGTGAGTTTCGCAGGTCTTCAGCAGAGACGTTTGCCAGAGGCTTCTGAGACGCAGGGTAACAATGCAGACCTGGAGGGTATCCCCAGGTGCAGTCGACTGGTAATCTTGGAACCTCCTGACTCAGAATACTGCTACCTTCTCACTGCCATAGGAATGCAGCTAGTTGACAGCTAGCTGGCTTCAAGACATGCTTCCCTGAGAGAGCTGAGGACAGGGCAGAACCCTCCCGCATGCTGCCTGACTGTAGGAGTAGCTGCTAACATCCTAATGTTAGTGGCTGGGAGAGGTTGCGGGAAAAGCATGTGTGAGCACTGGGCCTGAACTCCCGTGTATCTGAGTTGAATACAGCGATTTCCAACGGCTTTCCTCAACCAGAGTGTAGCTAGGTTCCAAATCCCATGTACGAGCGGGTAGCAGACATCTGCCTCCCATGCATACACACTTCTGAGAGTTGAGCTTATGGCCTGTACCTCCACATCCAGCCTGCTGGTACCCTTGGCTTCTAAAAGGCCTAGGCTCGCTGTTTGACGGAAGTGCTGGGAGAGGTAATTGGAATCTCCCGGCACACAAGACGAGTGCCTCCAAGCTCAATTCACGATTTCCCAGTAATTCTTGTGGTAGACAGGTGCTACATACTAAGTTCCATATGTGAGATGGTAGCTGAACGCCTTGTCCAAAAGCATCTTACTTCTGAGAGTTGAGCCCACCCTCAGTCCCTCACAGTTCCACACTGCCTGCAGAGTGAGTTTCACACGTCTTCACCAGAGACGATTGCCAGAGGCTTCTGAGTACAAGGTAACAATGCAGACCTGGAGGGTATCTCCAGGTGCAGTAGAGTGGTAATCTTGGAACCTCCTGACTCAGAGTACTGCTACCTTCTCACTGCCATAGGAATGCAGCTAGTTGACAGCTGGCTTCAAGACATGCTTCCCTGTGAGAGCTGAGGACAGGGCAGAACCCTCCCGCATCCTGCCTGACTGTAGGAGTAGCTGCTAACATCCTAATGTTAGTGGCTGGGAGAGGTTGCGGGAAAAGCATGTGTGAGCACTGGGCCTGAACTCCCGTGTATCTGAGTTGAATACAGCGATTTCCAATGGCCTTCTTCAATCACAGTGTAGCTAGGTTCCAACTCCCATGTCCGAGTGGGTAGCAGACATCTGCCTCCCATGCATACACACTTCTGAGAGTTGAGCTTATGGCCTGTACCTCCACATCCAGCCTGCTGGTACCCTTGGCTTCTAAAAGGCCTAGGCTCGCTGTTTGACGGAAGTGCTGGGAGAGGTAATTGGAATCACCCGGCACACAAGACTAGTGCCTCCAAGCTCAGTTCAGCGATTTCCTAGTAATTCCTGTGGTAGACTGGTGCTACATACTAAGTTCCATACGTGAGAGGGTAGCTGAACGCCTTGTCCAAAACCATCTTACTTCTGAGAGTTGAGCTCAGCCTCAGTCCCTCACAGTTCCACACTGCCTGCAGAGTGAGTTTCGCAGGTCTTCAGCAGAGACGTTTGCCAGAGGCTTCTGAGACGCAGGGTAACAATGCAGACCTGGAGGGTATCCCCAGGTGCAGTCGACTGGTAATCTTGGAACCTCCTGACTCAGAATACTGCTACCTTCTCACTGCCATAGGAATGCAGCTAGTTGACAGCTGGCTTCAAGACATGCTTCCCTGTGAGAGCTGAGGACAGGGCAGAACCCTCCCGCATGCTGCCTGACTGTAGGAGTAGCTGCTAACATCCTAATGTTAGTGGCTGGGAGAGGTTGCGGGAAAAGCATGTGTGAGCACTGGGCCTGAACTCCCGTGTATCTGAGTTGAATACAGCGATTTCCAACGGCTTTCCTCAACCAGAGTGTAGCTAGGTTCCAAATCCCATGTACGAGCGGGTAGCAGACATCTGCCTCCCATGCATACACACTTCTGAGAGTTGAGCTTATGGCCTGTACCTCCACATCCAGCCTGCTGGTACCCTTGGCTTCTAAAAGGCCTAGGCTCGCTGTTTGACGGAAGTGCTGGGAGAGGTAATTGGAATCTCCCGGCACACAAGACGAGTGCCTCCAAGCTCAATTCACGATTTCCCAGTAATTCTTGTGGTAGACAGGTGCTACATACTAAGTTCCATATGTGAGATGGTAGCTGAACGCCTTGTCCAAAAGCATCTTACTTCTGAGAGTTGAGCCCACCCTCAGTCCCTCACAGTTCCACACTGCCTGCAGAGTGAGTTTCACACGTCTTCACCAGAGACGATTGCCAGAGGCTTCTGAGTACAAGTTAACAATGCAGACCTGGAGGGTATCTCCAGGTGCAGTAGAGTGGTAATCTTGGAACCTCCTGACTCAGAGTACTGCTACCTTCTCACTGCCATAGGAATGCAGCTAGTTGACAGCTGGCTTCAAGACATGCTTCCCTGTGAGAGCTGAGGACAGGGCAGAACCCTCCCGCATCCTGCCTGACTGTAGGAGTAGCTGCTAACATCCTAATGTTAGTGGCTGGGAGAGGTTGCGGGAAAAGCATGTGTGAGCACTGGGCCTGAACTCCCGTGTATCTGAGTTGAATACAGCGATTTCCAATGGCCTTCTTCAATCACAGTGTAGCTAGGTTCCAACTCCCATGTCCGAGTGGGTAGCAGACATCTGCCTCCCATGCATACACACTTCTGAGAGTTGAGCTTATGGCCTGTACCTCCACATCCAGCCTGCTGGTACCCTTGGCTTCTAAAAGGCCTAGGCTCGCTGTTTGACGGAAGTGCTGGGAGAGGTAATTGGAATCACCCGGCACACAAGACTAGTGCCTCCAAGCTCAGTTCAGCGATTTCCTAGTAATTCCTGTGGTAGACTGGTGCTACATACTAAGTTCCATACGTGAGAGGGTAGCTGAACGCCTTGTCCAAAACCATCTTACTTCTGAGAGTTGAGCTCAGCCTCAGTCCCTCACAGTTCCACACTGCCTGCAGAGTGAGTTTCGCAGGTCTTCAGCAGAGACGTTTGCCAGAGGCTTCTGAGACGCAGGGTAACAATGCAGACCTGGAGGGTATCCCCAGGTGCAGTCGACTGGTAATCTTGGAACCTCCTGACTCAGAATACTGCTACCTTCTCACTGCCATAGGAATGCAGCTAGTTGACAGCTAGCTGGCTTCAAGACATGCTTCCCTGAGAGAGCTGAGGACAGGGCAGAACCCTCCCGCATGCTGCCTGACTGTAGGAGTAGCTGCTAACATCCTAATGTTAGTGGCTGGGAGAGGTTGCGGGAAAAGCATGTGTGAGCACTGGGCCTGAACTCCCGTGTATCTGAGTTGAATACAGCGATTTCCAACGGCTTTCCTCAACCAGAGTGTAGCTAGGTTCCAAATCCCATGTACGAGCGGGTAGCAGACATCTGCCTCCCATGCATACACACTTCTGAGAGTTGAGCTTATGGCCTGTACCTCCACATCCAGCCTGCTGGTACCCTTGGCTTCTAAAAGGCCTAGGCTCGCTGTTTGACGGAAGTGCTGGGAGAGGTAATTGGAATCTCCCGGCACACAAGACGAGTGCCTCCAAGCTCAATTCACGATTTCCCAGTAATTCTTGTGGTAGACAGGTGCTACATACTAAGTTCCATATGTGAGATGGTAGCTGAACGCCTTGTCCAAAAGCATCTTACTTCTGAGAGTTGAGCCCACCCTCAGTCCCTCACAGTTCCACACTGCCTGCAGAGTGAGTTTCACACGTCTTCACCAGAGACGATTGCCAGAGGCTTCTGAGTACAAGTTAACAATGCAGACCTGGAGGGTATCTCCAGGTGCAGTAGAGTGGTAATCTTGGAACCTCCTGACTCAGAGTACTGCTACCTTCTCACTGCCATAGGAATGCAGCTAGTTGACAGCTGGCTTCAAGACATGCTTCCCTGTGAGAGCTGAGGACAGGGCAGAACCCTCCCGCATCCTGCCTGACTGTAGGAGTAGCTGCTAACATCCTAATGTTAGTGGCTGGGAGAGGTTGCGGGAAAAGCATGTGTGAGCACTGGGCCTGAACTCCCGTGTATCTGAGTTGAATACAGCGATTTCCAATGGCCTTCTTCAATCACAGTGTAGCTAGGTTCCAACTCCCATGTCCGAGTGGGTAGCAGACATCTGCCTCCCATGCATACACACTTCTGAGAGTTGAGCTTATGGCCTGTACCTCCACATCCAGCCTGCTGGTACCCTTGGCTTCTAAAAGGCCTAGGCTCGCTGTTTGACGGAAGTGCTGGGAGAGGTAATTGGAATCACCCGGCACACAAGACTAGTGCCTCCAAGCTCAGTTCAGCGATTTCCTAGTAATTCCTGTGGTAGACTGGTGCTACATACTAAGTTCCATACGTGAGAGGGTAGCTGAACGCCTTGTCCAAAACCATCTTACTTCTGAGAGTTGAGCTCAGCCTCAGTCCCTCACAGTTCCACACTGCCTGCAGAGTGAGTTTCGCAGGTCTTCAGCAGAGACGTTTGCCAGAGGCTTCTGAGACGCAGGGTAACAATGCAGACCTGGAGGGTATCCCCAGGTGCAGTCGACTGGTAATCTTGGAACCTCCTGACTCAGAATACTGCTACCTTCTCACTGCCATAGGAATGCAGCTAGTTGACAGCTAGCTGGCTTCAAGACATGCTTCCCTGAGAGAGCTGAGGACAGGGCAGAACCCTCCCGCATGCTGCCTGACTGTAGGAGTAGCTGCTAACATCCTAATGTTAGTGGCTGGGAGAGGTTGCGGGAAAAGCATGTGTGAGCACTGGGCCTGAACTCCCGTGTATCTGAGTTGAATACAGCGATTTCCAACGGCTTTCCTCAACCAGAGTGTAGCTAGGTTCCAAATCCCATGTACGAGCGGGTAGCAGACATCTGCCTCCCATGCATACACACTTCTGAGAGTTGAGCTTATGGCCTGTACCTCCACATCCAGCCTGCTGGTACCCTTGGCTTCTAAAAGGCCTAGGCTCGCTGTTTGACGGAAGTGCTGGGAGAGGTAATTGGAATCTCCCGGCACACAAGACGAGTGCCTCCAAGCTCAATTCACGATTTCCCAGTAATTCTTGTGGTAGACAGGTGCTACATACTAAGTTCCATATGTGAGATGGTAGCTGAACGCCTTGTCCAAAAGCATCTTACTTCTGAGAGTTGAGCCCACCCTCAGTCCCTCACAGTTCCACACTGCCTGCAGAGTGAGTTTCACACGTCTTCACCAGAGACGATTGCCAGAGGCTTCTGAGTACAAGTTAACAATGCAGACCTGGAGGGTATCTCCAGGTGCAGTAGAGTGGTAATCTTGGAACCTCCTGACTCAGAGTACTGCTACCTTCTCACTGCCATAGGAATGCAGCTAGTTGACAGCTGGCTTCAAGACATGCTTCCCTGTGAGAGCTGAGGACAGGGCAGAACCCTCCCGCATCCTGCCTGACTGTAGGAGTAGCTGCTAACATCCTAATGTTAGTGGCTGGGAGAGGTTGCGGGAAAAGCATGTGTGAGCACTGGGCCTGAACTCCCGTGTATCTGAGTTGAATACAGCGATTTCCAATGGCCTTCTTCAATCACAGTGTAGCTAGGTTCCAACTCCCATGTCCGAGTGGGTAGCAGACATCTGCCTCCCATGCATACACACTTCTGAGAGTTGAGCTTATGGCCTGTACCTCCACATCCAGCCTGCTGGTACCCTTGGCTTCTAAAAGGCCTAGGCTCGCTGTTTGACGGAAGTGCTGGGAGAGGTAATTGGAATCACCCGGCACACAAGACTAGTGCCTCCAAGCTCAGTTCAGCGATTTCCTAGTAATTCCTGTGGTAGACTGGTGCTACATACTAAGTTCCATACGTGAGAGGGTAGCTGAACGCCTTGTCCAAAACCATCTTACTTCTGAGAGTTGAGCTCAGCCTCAGTCCCTCACAGTTCCACACTGCCTGCAGAGTGAGTTTCGCAGGTCTTCAGCAGAGACGTTTGCCAGAGGCTTCTGAGACGCAGGGTAACAATGCAGACCTGGAGGGTATCCCCAGGTGCAGTAGACTGGTAATCTTGGAACCTCCTGACTCAGAATACTGCTACCTTCTCACTGCCATAGGAATGCAGCTAGTTGACAGCTGGCTTCAAGACATGCTTCCCTGTGAGAGCTGAGGACAGGGCAGAACCCTCCCGCATGCTGCCTGACTGTAGGAGTAGCTGCTAACATCCTAATGTTAGTGGCTGGGAGAGGTTGCGGGAAAAGCATGTGTGAGCACTGGGCCTGAACTCCCGTGTATCTGAGTTGAATACAGCGATTTCCAACGGCTTTCCTCAACCAGAGTGTAGCTAGGTTCCAAATCCCATGTACGAGCGGGTAGCAGACATCTGCCTCCCATGCATACACACTTCTGAGAGTTGAGCTTATGGCCTGTACCTCCACATCCAGCCTGCTGGTACCCTTGGCTTCTAAAAGGCCTAGGCTCGCTGTTTGACGGAAGTGCTGGGAGAGGTAATTGGAATCTCCCGGCACACAAGACGAGTGCCTCCAAGCTCAATTCACGATTTCCCAGTAATTCTTGTGGTAGACAGGTGCTACATACTAAGTTCCATATGTGAGATGGTAGCTGAACGCCTTGTCCAAAAGCATCTTACTTCTGAGAGTTGAGCCCACCCTCAGTCCCTCACAGTTCCACACTGCCTGCAGAGTGAGTTTCACACGTCTTCACCAGAGACGATTGCCAGAGGCTTCTGAGTACAAGTTAACAATGCAGACCTGGAGGGTATCTCCAGGTGCAGTAGAGTGGTAATCTTGGAACCTCCTGACTCAGAGTACTGCTACCTTCTCACTGCCATAGGAATGCAGCTAGTTGACAGCTGGCTTCAAGACATGCTTCCCTGTGAGAGCTGAGGACAGGGCAGAACCCTCCCGCATCCTGCCTGACTGTAGGAGTAGCTGCTAACATCCTAATGTTAGTGGCTGGGAGAGGTTGCGGGAAAAGCATGTGTGAGCACTGGGCCTGAACTCCCGTGTATCTGAGTTGAATACAGCGATTTCCAATGGCCTTCTTCAATCACAGTGTAGCTAGGTTCCAACTCCCATGTCCGAGTGGGTAGCAGACATCTGCCTCCCATGCATACACACTTCTGAGAGTTGAGCTTATGGCCTGTACCTCCACATCCAGCCTGCTGGTACCCTTGGCTTCTAAAAGGCCTAGGCTCGCTGTTTGACGGAAGTGCTGGGAGAGGTAATTGGAATCACCCGGCACACAAGACTAGTGCCTCCAAGCTCAGTTCAGCGATTTCCTAGTAATTCCTGTGGTAGACTGGTGCTACATACTAAGTTCCATACGTGAGAGGGTAGCTGAACGCCTTGTCCAAAACCATCTTACTTCTGAGAGTTGAGCTCAGCCTCAGTCCCTCACAGTTCCACACTGCCTGCAGAGTGAGTTTCGCAGGTCTTCAGCAGAGACGTTTGCCAGAGGCTTCTGAGACGCAGGGTAACAATGCAGACCTGGAGGGTATCCCCAGGTGCAGTCGACTGGTAATCTTGGAACCTCCTGACTCAGAATACTGCTACCTTCTCACTGCCATAGGAATGCAGCTAGTTGACAGCTAGCTGGCTTCAAGACATGCTTCCCTGAGAGAGCTGAGGACAGGGCAGAACCCTCCCGCATGCTGCCTGACTGTAGGAGTAGCTGCTAACATCCTAATGTTAGTGGCTGGGAGAGGTTGCGGGAAAAGCATGTGTGAGCACTGGGCCTGAACTCCCGTGTATCTGAGTTGAATACAGCGATTTCCAACGGCTTTCCTCAACCAGAGTGTAGCTAGGTTCCAAATCCCATGTACGAGCGGGTAGCAGACATCTGCCTCCCATGCATACACACTTCTGAGAGTTGAGCTTATGGCCTGTACCTCCACATCCAGCCTGCTGGTACCCTTGGCTTCTAAAAGGCCTAGGCTCGCTGTTTGACGGAAGTGCTGGGAGAGGTAATTGGAATCTCCCGGCACACAAGACGAGTGCCTCCAAGCTCAATTCACGATTTCCCAGTAATTCTTGTGGTAGACAGGTGCTACATACTAAGTTCCATATGTGAGATGGTAGCTGAACGCCTTGTCCAAAAGCATCTTACTTCTGAGAGTTGAGCCCACCCTCAGTCCCTCACAGTTCCACACTGCCTGCAGAGTGAGTTTCACACGTCTTCACCAGAGACGATTGCCAGAGGCTTCTGAGTACAAGTTAACAATGCAGACCTGGAGGGTATCTCCAGGTGCAGTAGAGTGGTAATCTTGGAACCTCCTGACTCAGAGTACTGCTACCTTCTCACTGCCATAGGAATGCAGCTAGTTGACAGCTGGCTTCAAGACATGCTTCCCTGTGAGAGCTGAGGACAGGGCAGAACCCTCCCGCATCCTGCCTGACTGTAGGAGTAGCTGCTAACATCCTAATGTTAGTGGCTGGGAGAGGTTGCGGGAAAAGCATGTGTGAGCACTGGGCCTGAACTCCCGTGTATCTGAGTTGAATACAGCGATTTCCAATGGCCTTCTTCAATCACAGTGTAGCTAGGTTCCAACTCCCATGTCCGAGTGGGTAGCAGACATCTGCCTCCCATGCATACACACTTCTGAGAGTTGAGCTTATGGCCTGTACCTCCACATCCAGCCTGCTGGTACCCTTGGCTTCTAAAAGGCCTAGGCTCGCTGTTTGACGGAAGTGCTGGGAGAGGTAATTGGAATCACCCGGCACACAAGACTAGTGCCTCCAAGCTCAGTTCAGCGATTTCCTAGTAATTCCTGTGGTAGACTGGTGCTACATACTAAGTTCCATACGTGAGAGGGTAGCTGAACGCCTTGTCCAAAACCATCTTACTTCTGAGAGTTGAGCTCAGCCTCAGTCCCTCACAGTTCCACACTGCCTGCAGAGTGAGTTTCGCAGGTCTTCAGCAGAGACGTTTGCCAGAGGCTTCTGAGACGCAGGGTAACAATGCAGACCTGGAGGGTATCCCCAGGTGCAGTCGACTGGTAATCTTGGAACCTCCTGACTCAGAATACTGCTACCTTCTCACTGCCATAGGAATGCAGCTAGTTGACAGCTAGCTGGCTTCAAGACATGCTTCCCTGTGAGAGCTGAGGACAGGGCAGAACCCTCCCGCATGCTGCCTGACTGTAGGAGTAGCTGCTAACATCCTAATGTTAGTGGCTGGGAGAGGTTGCGGGAAAAGCATGTGTGAGCACTGGGCCTGAACTCCCGTGTATCTGAGTTGAATACAGCGATTTCCAACGGCTTTCCTCAACCAGAGTGTAGCTAGGTTCCAAATCCCATGTACGAGCGGGTAGCAGACATCTGCCTCCCATGCATACACACTTCTGAGAGTTGAGCTTATGGCCTGTACCTCCACATCCAGCCTGCTGGTACCCTTGGCTTCTAAAAGGCCTAGGCTCGCTGTTTGACGGAAGTGCTGGGAGAGGTAATTGGAATCTCCCGGCACACAAGACGAGTGCCTCCAAGCTCAATTCACGATTTCCCAGTAATTCTTGTGGTAGACAGGTGCTACATACTAAGTTCCATATGTGAGATGGTAGCTGAACGCCTTGTCCAAAAGCATCTTACTTCTGAGAGTTGAGCCCACCCTCAGTCCCTCACAGTTCCACACTGCCTGCAGAGTGAGTTTCACACGTCTTCACCAGAGACGATTGCCAGAGGCTTCTGAGTACAAGTTAACAATGCAGACCTGGAGGGTATCTCCAGGTGCAGTAGAGTGGTAATCTTGGAACCTCCTGACTCAGAGTACTGCTACCTTCTCACTGCCATAGGAATGCAGCTAGTTGACAGCTGGCTTCAAGACATGCTTCCCTGTGAGAGCTGAGGACAGGGCAGAACCCTCCCGCATCCTGCCTGACTGTAGGAGTAGCTGCTAACATCCTAATGTTAGTGGCTGGGAGAGGTTGCGGGAAAAGCATGTGTGAGCACTGGGCCTGAACTCCCGTGTATCTGAGTTGAATACAGCGATTTCCAATGGCCTTCTTCAATCACAGTGTAGCTAGGTTCCAACTCCCATGTCCGAGTGGGTAGCAGACATCTGCCTCCCATGCATACACACTTCTGAGAGTTGAGCTTATGGCCTGTACCTCCACATCCAGCCTGCTGGTACCCTTGGCTTCTAAAAGGCCTAGGCTCGCTGTTTGACGGAAGTGCTGGGAGAGGTAATTGGAATCACCCGGCACACAAGACTAGTGCCTCCAAGCTCAGTTCAGCGATTTCCTAGTAATTCCTGTGGTAGACTGGTGCTACATACTAAGTTCCATACGTGAGAGGGTAGCTGAACGCCTTGTCCAAAACCATCTTACTTCTGAGAGTTGAGCTCAGCCTCAGTCCCTCACAGTTCCACACTGCCTGCAGAGTGAGTTTCGCAGGTCTTCAGCAGAGACGTTTGCCAGAGGCTTCTGAGACGCAGGGTAACAATGCAGACCTGGAGGGTATCCCCAGGTGCAGTCGACTGGTAATCTTGGAACCTCCTGACTCAGAATACTGCTACCTTCTCACTGCCATAGGAATGCAGCTAGTTGACAGCTAGCTGGCTTCAAGACATGCTTCCCTGAGAGAGCTGAGGACAGGGCAGAACCCTCCCGCATGCTGCCTGACTGTAGGAGTAGCTGCTAACATCCTAATGTTAGTGGCTGGGAGAGGTTGCGGGAAAAGCATGTGTGAGCACTGGGCCTGAACTCCCGTGTATCTGAGTTGAATACAGCGATTTCCAACGGCTTTCCTCAACCAGAGTGTAGCTAGGTTCCAAATCCCATGTACGAGCGGGTAGCAGACATCTGCCTCCCATGCATACACACTTCTGAGAGTTGAGCTTATGGCCTGTACCTCCACATCCAGCCTGCTGGTACCCTTGGCTTCTAAAAGGCCTAGGCTCGCTGTTTGACGGAAGTGCTGGGAGAGGTAATTGGAATCTCCCGGCACACAAGACGAGTGCCTCCAAGCTCAATTCACGATTTCCCAGTAATTCTTGTGGTAGACAGGTGCTACATACTAAGTTCCATATGTGAGATGGTAGCTGAACGCCTTGTCCAAAAGCATCTTACTTCTGAGAGTTGAGCCCACCCTCAGTCCCTCACAGTTCCACACTGCCTGCAGAGTGAGTTTCACACGTCTTCACCAGAGACGATTGCCAGAGGCTTCTGAGTACAAGTTAACAATGCAGACCTGGAGGGTATCTCCAGGTGCAGTAGAGTGGTAATCTTGGAACCTCCTGACTCAGAGTACTGCTACCTTCTCACTGCCATAGGAATGCAGCTAGTTGACAGCTGGCTTCAAGACATGCTTCCCTGTGAGAGCTGAGGACAGGGCAGAACCCTCCCGCATCCTGCCTGACTGTAGGAGTAGCTGCTAACATCCTAATGTTAGTGGCTGGGAGAGGTTGCGGGAAAAGCATGTGTGAGCACTGGGCCTGAACTCCCGTGTATCTGAGTTGAATACAGCGATTTCCAATGGCCTTCTTCAATCACAGTGTAGCTAGGTTCCAACTCCCATGTCCGAGTGGGTAGCAGACATCTGCCTCCCATGCATACACACTTCTGAGAGTTGAGCTTATGGCCTGTACCTCCACATCCAGCCTGCTGGTACCCTTGGCTTCTAAAAGGCCTAGGCTCGCTGTTTGACGGAAGTGCTGGGAGAGGTAATTGGAATCACCCGGCACACAAGACTAGTGCCTCCAAGCTCAGTTCAGCGATTTCCTAGTAATTCCTGTGGTAGACTGGTGCTACATACTAAGTTCCATACGTGAGAGGGTAGCTGAACGCCTTGTCCAAAACCATCTTACTTCTGAGAGTTGAGCTCAGCCTCAGTCCCTCACAGTTCCACACTGCCTGCAGAGTGAGTTTCGCAGGTCTTCAGCAGAGACGTTTGCCAGAGGCTTCTGAGACGCAGGGTAACAATGCAGACCTGGAGGGTATCCCCAGGTGCAGTCGACTGGTAATCTTGGAACCTCCTGACTCAGAATACTGCTACCTTCTCACTGCCATAGGAATGCAGCTAGTTGACAGCTGGCTTCAAGACATGCTTCCCTGTGAGAGCTGAGGACAGGGCAGAACCCTCCCGCATGCTGCCTGACTGTAGGAGTAGCTGCTAACATCCTAATGTTAGTGGCTGGGAGAGGTTGCGGGAAAAGCATGTGTGAGCACTGGGCCTGAACTCCCGTGTATCTGAGTTGAATACAGCGATTTCCAACGGCTTTCCTCAACCAGAGTGTAGCTAGGTTCCAAATCCCATGTACGAGCGGGTAGCAGACATCTGCCTCCCATGCATACACACTTCTGAGAGTTGAGCTTATGGCCTGTACCTCCACATCCAGCCTGCTGGTACCCTTGGCTTCTAAAAGGCCTAGGCTCGCTGTTTGACGGAAGTGCTGGGAGAGGTAATTGGAATCTCCCGGCACACAAGACGAGTGCCTCCAAGCTCAATTCACGATTTCCCAGTAATTCTTGTGGTAGACAGGTGCTACATACTAAGTTCCATATGTGAGATGGTAGCTGAACGCCTTGTCCAAAAGCATCTTACTTCTGAGAGTTGAGCCCACCCTCAGTCCCTCACAGTTCCACACTGCCTGCAGAGTGAGTTTCACACGTCTTCACCAGAGACGATTGCCAGAGGCTTCTGAGTACAAGTTAACAATGCAGACCTGGAGGGTATCTCCAGGTGCAGTAGAGTGGTAATCTTGGAACCTCCTGACTCAGAGTACTGCTACCTTCTCACTGCCATAGGAATGCAGCTAGTTGACAGCTGGCTTCAAGACATGCTTCCCTGTGAGAGCTGAGGACAGGGCAGAACCCTCCCGCATCCTGCCTGACTGTAGGAGTAGCTGCTAACATCCTAATGTTAGTGGCTGGGAGAGGTTGCGGGAAAAGCATGTGTGAGCACTGGGCCTGAACTCCCGTGTATCTGAGTTGAATACAGCGATTTCCAATGGCCTTCTTCAATCACAGTGTAGCTAGGTTCCAACTCCCATGTCCGAGTGGGTAGCAGACATCTGCCTCCCATGCATACACACTTCTGAGAGTTGAGCTTATGGCCTGTACCTCCACATCCAGCCTGCTGGTACCCTTGGCTTCTAAAAGGCCTAGGCTCGCTGTTTGACGGAAGTGCTGGGAGAGGTAATTGGAATCACCCGGCACACAAGACTAGTGCCTCCAAGCTCAGTTCAGCGATTTCCTAGTAATTCCTGTGGTAGACTGGTGCTACATACTAAGTTCCATACGTGAGAGGGTAGCTGAACGCCTTGTCCAAAACCATCTTACTTCTGAGAGTTGAGCTCAGCCTCAGTCCCTCACAGTTCCACACTGCCTGCAGAGTGAGTTTCGCAGGTCTTCAGCAGAGACGTTTGCCAGAGGCTTCTGAGACGCAGGGTAACAATGCAGACCTGGAGGGTATCCCCAGGTGCAGTCGACTGGTAATCTTGGAACCTCCTGACTCAGAATACTGCTACCTTCTCACTGCCATAGGAATGCAGCTAGTTGACAGCTGGCTTCAAGACATGCTTCCCTGTGAGAGCTGAGGACAGGGCAGAACCCTCCCGCATGCTGCCTGACTGTAGGAGTAGCTGCTAACATCCTAATGTTAGTGGCTGGGAGAGGTTGCGGGAAAAGCATGTGTGAGCACTGGGCCTGAACTCCCGTGTATCTGAGTTGAATACAGCGATTTCCAACGGCCTTTCCTCAACCAGAGTGTAGCTAGGTTCCAAATCCCATGTACGAGCGGGTAGCAGACATCTGCCTCCCATGCATACACACTTCTGAGAGTTGAGCTTATGGCCTGTACCTCCACATCCAGCCTGCTGGTACCCTTGGCTTCTAAAAGGCCTAGGCTCGCTGTTTGACGGAAGTGCTGGGAGAGGTAATTGGAATCTCCCGGCACACAAGACGAGTGCCTCCAAGCTCAATTCACGATTTCCCAGTAATTCTTGTGGTAGACAGGTGCTACATACTAAGTTCCATATGTGAGATGGTAGCTGAACGCCTTGTCCAAAAGCATCTTACTTCTGAGAGTTGAGCCCACCCTCAGTCCCTCACAGTTCCACACTGCCTGCAGAGTGAGTTTCACACGTCTTCACCAGAGACGATTGCCAGAGGCTTCTGAGTACAAGTTAACAATGCAGACCTGGAGGGTATCTCCAGGTGCAGTAGAGTGGTAATCTTGGAACCTCCTGACTCAGAGTACTGCTACCTTCTCACTGCCATAGGAATGCAGCTAGTTGACAGCTGGCTTCAAGACATGCTTCCCTGTGAGAGCTGAGGACAGGGCAGAACCCTCCCGCATCCTGCCTGACTGTAGGAGTAGCTGCTAACATCCTAATGTTAGTGGCTGGGAGAGGTTGCGGGAAAAGCATGTGTGAGCACTGGGCCTGAACTCCCGTGTATCTGAGTTGAATACAGCGATTTCCAATGGCCTTCTTCAATCACAGTGTAGCTAGGTTCCAACTCCCATGTCCGAGTGGGTAGCAGACATCTGCCTCCCATGCATACACACTTCTGAGAGTTGAGCTTATGGCCTGTACCTCCACATCCAGCCTGCTGGTACCCTTGGCTTCTAAAAGGCCTAGGCTCGCTGTTTGACGGAAGTGCTGGGAGAGGTAATTGGAATCACCCGGCACACAAGACTAGTGCCTCCAAGCTCAGTTCAGCGATTTCCTAGTAATTCCTGTGGTAGACTGGTGCTACATACTAAGTTCCATACGTGAGAGGGTAGCTGAACGCCTTGTCCAAAACCATCTTACTTCTGAGAGTTGAGCTCAGCCCTCAGTCCCTCACAGTTCCACACTGCCTGCAGAGTGAGTTTCGCAGGTCTTCAGCAGAGACGTTTGCCAGAGGCTTCTGAGACGCAGGGTAACAATGCAGACCTGGAGGGTATCCCAGGTGCAGTAGACTGGTAATCTTGGAACCTCCTGACTCAGAATACTGCTACCTTCTCACTGCCATAGGAATGCAGCTAGTTGACAGCTGGCTTCAAGACATGCTTCCCTGTGAGAGCTGAGGACAGGGCAGAACCCTCCCGCATCCTGCCTGACTGTAGGAGTAGCTGCTAACATCCTAATGTTAGTGGCTGGGAGAGGTTGCGGGAAAAGCATGTGTGAGCACTGGGCCTGAACTCCCGTGTATCTGAGTTGAATACAGCGATTTCCAATGGCCTTCTTCAATCACAGTGTAGCTAGGTTCCAACTCCCATGTCCGAGTGGGTAGCAGACATCTGCCTCCCATGCATACACACTTCTGAGAGTTGAGCTTATGGCCTGTACCTCCACATCCAGCCTGCTGGTACCCTTGGCTTCTAAAAGGCCTAGGCTCGCTGTTTGACGGAAGTGCTGGGAGAGGTAATTGGAATCACCCGGCACACAAGACTAGTGCCTCCAAGCTCAGTTCAGCGATTTCCTAGTAATTCCTGTGGTAGACTGGTGCTACATACTAAGTTCCATACGTGAGAGGGTAGCTGAACGCCTTGTCCAAAACCATCTTACTTCTGAGAGTTGAGCTCAGCCTCAGTCCCTCACAGTTCCACACTGCCTGCAGAGTGAGTTTCGCAGGTCTTCAGCAGAGACGTTTGCCAGAGGCTTCTGAGACGCAGGGTAACAATGCAGACCTGGAGGGTATCCCCAGGTGCAGTCGACTGGTAATCTTGGAACCTCCTGACTCAGAATACTGCTACCTTCTCACTGCCATAGGAATGCAGCTAGTTGACAGCTAGCTGGCTTCAAGACATGCTTCCCTGAGAGAGCTGAGGACAGGGCAGAACCCTCCCGCATGCTGCCTGACTGTAGGAGTAGCTGCTAACATCCTAATGTTAGTGGCTGGGAGAGGTTGCGGGAAAAGCATGTGTGAGCACTGGGCCTGAACTCCCGTGTATCTGAGTTGAATACAGCGATTTCCAACGGCTTTCCTCAACCAGAGTGTAGCTAGGTTCCAAATCCCATGTACGAGCGGGTAGCAGACATCTGCCTCCCATGCATACACACTTCTGAGAGTTGAGCTTATGGCCTGTACCTCCACATCCAGCCTGCTGGTACCCTTGGCTTCTAAAAGGCCTAGGCTCGCTGTTTGACGGAAGTGCTGGGAGAGGTAATTGGAATCTCCCGGCACACAAGACGAGTGCCTCCAAGCTCAATTCACGATTTCCCAGTAATTCTTGTGGTAGACAGGTGCTACATACTAAGTTCCATATGTGAGATGGTAGCTGAACGCCTTGTCCAAAAGCATCTTACTTCTGAGAGTTGAGCCCACCCTCAGTCCCTCACAGTTCCACACTGCCTGCAGAGTGAGTTTCACACGTCTTCACCAGAGACGATTGCCAGAGGCTTCTGAGTACAAGTTAACAATGCAGACCTGGAGGGTATCTCCAGGTGCAGTAGAGTGGTAATCTTGGAACCTCCTGACTCAGAGTACTGCTACCTTCTCACTGCCATAGGAATGCAGCTAGTTGACAGCTGGCTTCAAGACATGCTTCCCTGTGAGAGCTGAGGACAGGGCAGAACCCTCCCGCATCCTGCCTGACTGTAGGAGTAGCTGCTAACATCCTAATGTTAGTGGCTGGGAGAGGTTGCGGGAAAAGCATGTGTGAGCACTGGGCCTGAACTCCCGTGTATCTGAGTTGAATACAGCGATTTCCAATGGCCTTCTTCAATCACAGTGTAGCTAGGTTCCAACTCCCATGTCCGAGTGGGTAGCAGACATCTGCCTCCCATGCATACACACTTCTGAGAGTTGAGCTTATGGCCTGTACCTCCACATCCAGCCTGCTGGTACCCTTGGCTTCTAAAAGGCCTAGGCTCGCTGTTTGACGGAAGTGCTGGGAGAGGTAATTGGAATCACCCGGCACACAAGACTAGTGCCTCCAAGCTCAGTTCAGCGATTTCCTAGTAATTCCTGTGGTAGACTGGTGCTACATACTAAGTTCCATACGTGAGAGGGTAGCTGAACGCCTTGTCCAAAACCATCTTACTTCTGAGAGTTGAGCTCAGCCTCAGTCCCTCACAGTTCCACACTGCCTGCAGAGTGAGTTTCGCAGGTCTTCAGCAGAGACGTTTGCCAGAGGCTTCTGAGACGCAGGGTAACAATGCAGACCTGGAGGGTATCCCCAGGTGCAGTCGACTGGTAATCTTGGAACCTCCTGACTCAGAATACTGCTACCTTCTCACTGCCATAGGAATGCAGCTAGTTGACAGCTAGCTGGCTTCAAGACATGCTTCCCTGAGAGAGCTGAGGACAGGGCAGAACCCTCCCGCATGCTGCCTGACTGTAGGAGTAGCTGCTAACATCCTAATGTTAGTGGCTGGGAGAGGTTGCGGGAAAAGCATGTGTGAGCACTGGGCCTGAACTCCCGTGTATCTGAGTTGAATACAGCGATTTCCAACGGCTTTCCTCAACCAGAGTGTAGCTAGGTTCCAAATCCCATGTACGAGCGGGTAGCAGACATCTGCCTCCCATGCATACACACTTCTGAGAGTTGAGCTTATGGCCTGTACCTCCACATCCAGCCTGCTGGTACCCTTGGCTTCTAAAAGGCCTAGGCTCGCTGTTTGACGGAAGTGCTGGGAGAGGTAATTGGAATCTCCCGGCACACAAGACGAGTGCCTCCAAGCTCAATTCACGATTTCCCAGTAATTCTTGTGGTAGACAGGTGCTACATACTAAGTTCCATATGTGAGATGGTAGCTGAACGCCTTGTCCAAAAGCATCTTACTTCTGAGAGTTGAGCCCACCCTCAGTCCCTCACAGTTCCACACTGCCTGCAGAGTGAGTTTCACACGTCTTCACCAGAGACGATTGCCAGAGGCTTCTGAGTACAAGTTAACAATGCAGACCTGGAGGGTATCTCCAGGTGCAGTAGAGTGGTAATCTTGGAACCTCCTGACTCAGAGTACTGCTACCTTCTCACTGCCATAGGAATGCAGCTAGTTGACAGCTGGCTTCAAGACATGCTTCCCTGTGAGAGCTGAGGACAGGGCAGAACCCTCCCGCATCCTGCCTGACTGTAGGAGTAGCTGCTAACATCCTAATGTTAGTGGCTGGGAGAGGTTGCGGGAAAAGCATGTGTGAGCACTGGGCCTGAACTCCCGTGTATCTGAGTTGAATACAGCGATTTCCAATGGCCTTCTTCAATCACAGTGTAGCTAGGTTCCAACTCCCATGTCCGAGTGGGTAGCAGACATCTGCCTCCCATGCATACACACTTCTGAGAGTTGAGCTTATGGCCTGTACCTCCACATCCAGCCTGCTGGTACCCTTGGCTTCTAAAAGGCCTAGGCTCGCTGTTTGACGGAAGTGCTGGGAGAGGTAATTGGAATCACCCGGCACACAAGACTAGTGCCTCCAAGCTCAGTTCAGCGATTTCCTAGTAATTCCTGTGGTAGACTGGTGCTACATACTAAGTTCCATACGTGAGAGGGTAGCTGAACGCCTTGTCCAAAACCATCTTACTTCTGAGAGTTGAGCTCAGCCTCAGTCCCTCACAGTTCCACACTGCCTGCAGAGTGAGTTTCGCAGGTCTTCAGCAGAGACGTTTGCCAGAGGCTTCTGAGACGCAGGGTAACAATGCAGACCTGGAGGGTATCCCCAGGTGCAGTCGACTGGTAATCTTGGAACCTCCTGACTCAGAATACTGCTACCTTCTCACTGCCATAGGAATGCAGCTAGTTGACAGCTAGCTGGCTTCAAGACATGCTTCCCTGAGAGAGCTGAGGACAGGGCAGAACCCTCCCGCATGCTGCCTGACTGTAGGAGTAGCTGCTAACATCCTAATGTTAGTGGCTGGGAGAGGTTGCGGGAAAAGCATGTGTGAGCACTGGGCCTGAACTCCCGTGTATCTGAGTTGAATACAGCGATTTCCAACGGCTTTCCTCAACCAGAGTGTAGCTAGGTTCCAAATCCCATGTACGAGCGGGTAGCAGACATCTGCCTCCCATGCATACACACTTCTGAGAGTTGAGCTTATGGCCTGTACCTCCACATCCAGCCTGCTGGTACCCTTGGCTTCTAAAAGGCCTAGGCTCGCTGTTTGACGGAAGTGCTGGGAGAGGTAATTGGAATCTCCCGGCACACAAGACGAGTGCCTCCAAGCTCAATTCACGATTTCCCAGTAATTCTTGTGGTAGACAGGTGCTACATACTAAGTTCCATATGTGAGATGGTAGCTGAACGCCTTGTCCAAAAGCATCTTACTTCTGAGAGTTGAGCCCACCCTCAGTCCCTCACAGTTCCACACTGCCTGCAGAGTGAGTTTCACACGTCTTCACCAGAGACGATTGCCAGAGGCTTCTGAGTACAAGTTAACAATGCAGACCTGGAGGGTATCTCCAGGTGCAGTAGAGTGGTAATCTTGGAACCTCCTGACTCAGAGTACTGCTACCTTCTCACTGCCATAGGAATGCAGCTAGTTGACAGCTGGCTTCAAGACATGCTTCCCTGTGAGAGCTGAGGACAGGGCAGAACCCTCCCGCATCCTGCCTGACTGTAGGAGTAGCTGCTAACATCCTAATGTTAGTGGCTGGGAGAGGTTGCGGGAAAAGCATGTGTGAGCACTGGGCCTGAACTCCCGTGTATCTGAGTTGAATACAGCGATTTCCAATGGCCTTCTTCAATCACAGTGTAGCTAGGTTCCAACTCCCATGTCCGAGTGGGTAGCAGACATCTGCCTCCCATGCATACACACTTCTGAGAGTTGAGCTTATGGCCTGTACCTCCACATCCAGCCTGCTGGTACCCTTGGCTTCTAAAAGGCCTAGGCTCGCTGTTTGACGGAAGTGCTGGGAGAGGTAATTGGAATCACCCGGCACACAAGACTAGTGCCTCCAAGCTCAGTTCAGCGATTTCCTAGTAATTCCTGTGGTAGACTGGTGCTACATACTAAGTTCCATACGTGAGAGGGTAGCTGAACGCCTTGTCCAAAACCATCTTACTTCTGAGAGTTGAGCTCAGCCTCAGTCCCTCACAGTTCCACACTGCCTGCAGAGTGAGTTTCGCAGGTCTTCAGCAGAGACGTTTGCCAGAGGCTTCTGAGACGCAGGGTAACAATGCAGACCTGGAGGGTATCCCCAGGTGCAGTCGACTGGTAATCTTGGAACCTCCTGACTCAGAATACTGCTACCTTCTCACTGCCATAGGAATGCAGCTAGTTGACAGCTAGCTGGCTTCAAGACATGCTTCCCTGAGAGAGCTGAGGACAGGGCAGAACCCTCCCGCATGCTGCCTGACTGTAGGAGTAGCTGCTAACATCCTAATGTTAGTGGCTGGGAGAGGTTGCGGGAAAAGCATGTGTGAGCACTGGGCCTGAACTCCCGTGTATCTGAGTTGAATACAGCGATTTCCAACGGCTTTCCTCAACCAGAGTGTAGCTAGGTTCCAAATCCCATGTACGAGCGGGTAGCAGACATCTGCCTCCCATGCATACACACTTCTGAGAGTTGAGCTTATGGCCTGTACCTCCACATCCAGCCTGCTGGTACCCTTGGCTTCTAAAAGGCCTAGGCTCGCTGTTTGACGGAAGTGCTGGGAGAGGTAATTGGAATCTCCCGGCACACAAGACGAGTGCCTCCAAGCTCAATTCACGATTTCCCAGTAATTCTTGTGGTAGACAGGTGCTACATACTAAGTTCCATATGTGAGATGGTAGCTGAACGCCTTGTCCAAAAGCATCTTACTTCTGAGAGTTGAGCCCACCCTCAGTCCCTCACAGTTCCACACTGCCTGCAGAGTGAGTTTCACACGTCTTCACCAGAGACGATTGCCAGAGGCTTCTGAGTACAAGTTAACAATGCAGACCTGGAGGGTATCTCCAGGTGCAGTAGAGTGGTAATCTTGGAACCTCCTGACTCAGAGTACTGCTACCTTCTCACTGCCATAGGAATGCAGCTAGTTGACAGCTGGCTTCAAGACATGCTTCCCTGTGAGAGCTGAGGACAGGGCAGAACCCTCCCGCATCCTGCCTGACTGTAGGAGTAGCTGCTAACATCCTAATGTTAGTGGCTGGGAGAGGTTGCGGGAAAAGCATGTGTGAGCACTGGGCCTGAACTCCCGTGTATCTGAGTTGAATACAGCGATTTCCAATGGCCTTCTTCAATCACAGTGTAGCTAGGTTCCAACTCCCATGTCCGAGTGGGTAGCAGACATCTGCCTCCCATGCATACACACTTCTGAGAGTTGAGCTTATGGCCTGTACCTCCACATCCAGCCTGCTGGTACCCTTGGCTTCTAAAAGGCCTAGGCTCGCTGTTTGACGGAAGTGCTGGGAGAGGTAATTGGAATCACCCGGCACACAAGACTAGTGCCTCCAAGCTCAGTTCAGCGATTTCCTAGTAATTCCTGTGGTAGACTGGTGCTACATACTAAGTTCCATACGTGAGAGGGTAGCTGAACGCCTTGTCCAAAACCATCTTACTTCTGAGAGTTGAGCTCAGCCTCAGTCCCTCACAGTTCCACACTGCCTGCAGAGTGAGTTTCGCAGGTCTTCAGCAGAGACGTTTGCCAGAGGCTTCTGAGACGCAGGGTAACAATGCAGACCTGGAGGGTATCCCCAGGTGCAGTCGACTGGTAATCTTGGAACCTCCTGACTCAGAATACTGCTACCTTCTCACTGCCATAGGAATGCAGCTAGTTGACAGCTAGCTGGCTTCAAGACATGCTTCCCTGAGAGAGCTGAGGACAGGGCAGAACCCTCCCGCATGCTGCCTGACTGTAGGAGTAGCTGCTAACATCCTAATGTTAGTGGCTGGGAGAGGTTGCGGGAAAAGCATGTGTGAGCACTGGGCCTGAACTCCCGTGTATCTGAGTTGAATACAGCGATTTCCAACGGCTTTCCTCAACCAGAGTGTAGCTAGGTTCCAAATCCCATGTACGAGCGGGTAGCAGACATCTGCCTCCCATGCATACACACTTCTGAGAGTTGAGCTTATGGCCTGTACCTCCACATCCAGCCTGCTGGTACCCTTGGCTTCTAAAAGGCCTAGGCTCGCTGTTTGACGGAAGTGCTGGGAGAGGTAATTGGAATCTCCCGGCACACAAGACGAGTGCCTCCAAGCTCAATTCACGATTTCCCAGTAATTCTTGTGGTAGACAGGTGCTACATACTAAGTTCCATATGTGAGATGGTAGCTGAACGCCTTGTCCAAAAGCATCTTACTTCTGAGAGTTGAGCCCACCCTCAGTCCCTCACAGTTCCACACTGCCTGCAGAGTGAGTTTCACACGTCTTCACCAGAGACGATTGCCAGAGGCTTCTGAGTACAAGTTAACAATGCAGACCTGGAGGGTATCTCCAGGTGCAGTAGAGTGGTAATCTTGGAACCTCCTGACTCAGAGTACTGCTACCTTCTCACTGCCATAGGAATGCAGCTAGTTGACAGCTGGCTTCAAGACATGCTTCCCTGTGAGAGCTGAGGACAGGGCAGAACCCTCCCGCATCCTGCCTGACTGTAGGAGTAGCTGCTAACATCCTAATGTTAGTGGCTGGGAGAGGTTGCGGGAAAAGCATGTGTGAGCACTGGGCCTGAACTCCCGTGTATCTGAGTTGAATACAGCGATTTCCAATGGCCTTCTTCAATCACAGTGTAGCTAGGTTCCAACTCCCATGTCCGAGTGGGTAGCAGACATCTGCCTCCCATGCATACACACTTCTGAGAGTTGAGCTTATGGCCTGTACCTCCACATCCAGCCTGCTGGTACCCTTGGCTTCTAAAAGGCCTAGGCTCGCTGTTTGACGGAAGTGCTGGGAGAGGTAATTGGAATCACCCGGCACACAAGACTAGTGCCTCCAAGCTCAGTTCAGCGATTTCCTAGTAATTCCTGTGGTAGACTGGTGCTACATACTAAGTTCCATACGTGAGAGGGTAGCTGAACGCCTTGTCCAAAACCATCTTACTTCTGAGAGTTGAGCTCAGCCTCAGTCCCTCACAGTTCCACACTGCCTGCAGAGTGAGTTTTCGCAGGTCTTCAGCAGAGACGTTGCCAGAGGCTTCTGAGACGCAGGGTAACAATGCAGACTGGAGGGTATCCCAGGTGCAGTAGACTGGTAATCTTGGAACCTCCTGACTCAGAATACTGCTACCTTCTCACTGCCATAGGAATGCAGCTAGTTGACAGCCTGGGCTTCAAGACATGCTTCCCTGGAGAGCTGAGGACAGGGCAGAACCCTCCCGCATGCTGCCTGACTGTAGGAGTAGCTGCTAACATCCTAATGTTAGTGGCTGGGAGAGGTTGCGGGAAAACTTTGTGTGAGAATGGGCCTGACTCCAGTGTATTGAGCTTGAATACATCGATTTCCAATGGCCCTTCTTCAACACCGGTAGCTAGTGTTCCAACTCCACATGTCCGAGGGTGGGTAGCAGGACATTATGCCTCCCATGCATAATTACCCTTCTGGAGGAGTGAGCTTATGG
>NW_023331304.1:0-42153 GCF_011100685.1 Canis lupus familiaris
CTTTTCAGTAGTAGATTCTTATTCCAAATAGTTCACTAGTTTAATTTATTATTTTTCCAACAAAGATAAGTAAGTTTCAGGTAGCTAAATGTCGATAATATTGCGTTTTCTTAATACAAGATAAGTGCTAATTTTTTCCAAATGATGCATCAATGAGGCATGCAATATGTGTTCAGCTGTTCAGAGAATAAAAAACCACAACCAAGATATGGCAAATTAAAAGACTGTGGTAGCACTGCAGGGGGTGGGTAGGGGGAGGGATGCATTGCTACCGAGGATTTCCACTCCAGCTTAATTCATTTTCACCAGGAGTGGTGTCTGCAGCAGGAGAATAGTATCTGACCTCCAGAAATTGCAAGTCGTACTTTCACAGTTGCCTACTTTGCATTTGCCACTGACACCCCTCTTTTTGCTACTCTGAAATAGATACAGAGAACTCTGTGCAAAAGGGAACTTATCTTTCAAAGCACCATAGTTGAGAATTTTTCCATATCTTGCTCTGGTAAACGTGTTTTTTTGCCTTTGCTTTTCCTATATTTAATAAGTTTTATGATGTCTCAGATTTTTCTCTCTTAATTTTGAAAAGTTAATTAAAAGAAGTGGAAGAATGGGATGGAGAGTTTCTAACAACAAGTCATATTCATTTTGAACAGTAAAAATAATTGCTGTGAGAAATTAAGGTGCAAGCACATGCCTGCTATAATTGGTGCATACTTATTAGGAGCTCTTCGTTTGCAACCTCTCTCTGTGTTTGGGGCCCATGATAACATGGATACTTAAGGGAAAAGTATGATTAGAGATGGTGTAGTTCATTCAGTAAACATTTCTTACTGTTTGATGTGACTGAACTGAGCGTCACATATGATTTTACACTTTTATCCTTTCAGACAACTGACAGGTCTCTAATCTCCATCTTAGAACCTTCACTCAGCTTGAACTTTGGCTCATAAAGGTCATTTTTGAACCACTTGGGACAAAGAGCCGCATCCGTGAAATCCCACAGAGTCGATAGATACGATAATAGCTTTAGGCACATTTTCTTAAGACCCAAGGGGAAAGACAATTTCAATAAATGTAAAACTATGCCATCTACAATCCACACAATATCTTAGAAAATCTCATAGGAATAAATCTTCTCTTTTCCTTCAGGCAAGATACTCCTTAACAATAACAATGCAAGACACTATTAAGGGCATAAGGTACTAAGTATGGAAAAAAAAAAATCCTACACACAATCTATTAGATGTAGATCCTCAAACACAAAAAGAACATTCATTCGATATACCTCTCTTGCCTCACAACTGCTTGTGAAGCATGTTCTGAATATTTAGACCCTAAATTGTTAAAAAGACTATGAATTATATGAACCAAGTTAATAATGTAAAAATGACTTAGGTTTATCATTCAATTATGGAATGATTTAAATGTGGTTCCTCTTTTAAGTTTACCTTTTAGTCTCCAGCTAATAAAACAAACAAACAAACAAACAAACAAACAAACAAACAAACAAAAAACTCCTCACAGGTTAGATATGTCAGGATAATTAACAGAAGGTTCCTTGGCAGCAGATGTCTGAGATAAGTAGTAAAGGGCATTCTCTTCCCTTGACATGTCATCAAAGGGAAAAACAGCGAATATTTAAATGAAAGAAGTGAAAACTATGTGAGTGCATGTTTTAATATTTGCATAATTAACAGATTTTTAAATAATGACTTAAGCTGTAGGAAAATTAAGAGATCTAATGACCATGTTAATATTTTTTCTTGCCTGCCACAAATTAACGTATTGTCTTTGATTTTTTTTCCCCTCAATATATTTCATGATGCAAAGGAATGCTTCTTGAAAGTAAAGTATCCCCTCCAGCAAAATATTTCACTCAATTTGCCTCAGAGAATTCCACTGGCAGGGAAAAAAAAAAAAAAGATGCTTTGGAAAAACTTAAAATTCAACAGCTTAAAAGTGTTTTTTTAAACCGCTTGTTTCAAATAAGATTGTTCAATAAGTCGAAATAAGTGAATTCCAAAATTCAAATTTTTATTTTGGTATTACACTTAAGCTTTATCTTAATATTCTATATTTTGTGTCTTTTTTTCTCTTTTGCATTGACATTAAGTAGTTATGTGAGTGCAATCAACCACAAATCTCACCCTCTGAAATAATCTCCATGGAGATTATATTAGGAAGGGTTTTCTTGTTTACTTTTAAAAGGTCTCCTGAATATAGCTGATGCCAACAGAGAAATTCTTCTAAAGGTAGTATAGGGATTTTAATCTGCCTCTTACCAGGAAGTGATGGAGGCCAATGCAAATAGCACTCATCTGATTCTGTAAAACTCATAATAAGAAATAATGAAGCATCTGGTAGACAGCAAAAGGTCAAGGAAGAAACATTTTGAAATGGAAAGTGTATCAGTCCCTCTGGCAAAGACTTGGAGGTTGGCAAAGACTGTTGTTGCTTCAGGAAGCTCTTGTCTCTCACTTTCAGACTAAGAATATATATTTCTCCATGTATTCAGTGTTGCGTTCAGAGCAGAATCAGTCCTGAGTACCAGTAACAGAGCATGAGCATGGTCTACCTTTCCCCCTCAGAATTAGTTTGCAGTAGTAGTGATTCTCAAACGTTGTTGCTGCTTAGAATCACCAGGAGAGTTATTAAAACTTGCCATCTTAATTAAATCCGAGGCCCTGGGCACCAGTTTTGGCTAAAGGTCTGCGGGTGCTGGCAATGTGCAGCCAAATTTGAGAACCAAAGATTCAGAGCATTCAGAGGGCATAAGTAGCATTCAGGTCCATGTGTGTGGACCTGCAAATATAAGGCATTCATATTTCCATATTGGCTGCAAAATGGGCACAGGGAATGATGTAGAACCATTAGCAAATCCTTGTGTAAAAGAATGGGGTGACAGCGAAATTATTAGGATAAACACTAGGATTAGATGTGCAAAGGTGTTTCCCACTCACAGTATATGGCTTAATTTCTTATGAAAGGGATTTGGATATAAATGAGATTCATGTAATTGAAGTTTTTCCTGAATATTCACTTTTTGGGAGATTATCTTCATTTTGGTTAAGTGAGAATGTTTCTGGGACCTTGGGAAGAGCAACTTAAATGATATAGAATCAAATTCTCAATATGCTGCCACCGATTTGGGAGTTGTAGCTTCAGGAGGAATACCACCTGATAAACTGCCAAGAATATCACTGATAAGTCTAGCATGTTAAAATCAGCCTGCCCACTTGTGGGCTCAAGTATATCCAACTTTTCCCCCCCTATTTATCTGGAAGTTTTCAACTACTAGTACTTTGGTCATGTAAACACTCTCACACCCTTTTCAGACACGAGCTTCAAATGAGTGACTCATTGGTTGGCTTTTACCCTAGTCTTAAAATCTAAAAAAAAACTAATGTTAGAGTTCATTAGTCATCTAATTTTATACAAAAGAATGGTAGGATGATGGTTTTGATAATAGTGGCCATTCTGTGTCTCATGGCTGATATTATAATACATTAAATCCAGACTTCTCATTTTATTGATTTCTTAAAAAGCAGAAAATTGCCATTAGCCTATATTCTGATGCTGCTGTATATATTTGAAATAAATTAATATATAGGGGACTCTTTCTCCTTAAAAATTGTATTCTATCTTAAATCAGTTTTAAAATAAAGTGTTCTAAGACAACTTCAAATGTTTGGAAGTTGCATTGTGTAGTAATAATACACTCTATACATACAACAAAAAATCACTGAGTTGTATACTTAAAACAAGTAAATTCATTAAATGTCAATTACACCTTGTTAAAACTGCTAACAGGGATGCATGGGTGGCTTCAGCAGTTGGGCATCTGCCTTCAGCCCAGGGCGTGATCCCGGGGACCCGGGATCGAATCCACCGTCAGGCTCCCTGCATGGAGCCTTGCTTCTCCCTCTGCCTGTGTCTCTGCCTGTCTCTCTTTCTCTGCGTGTCTCTTCATGAATGAATAAATGAAATCTTTTAAAACAAACTGTTAACAAAAACAAAAGAAGAAACAAAAACAATATAATTTAGTGAAAGTCATTTAAATAGTAAAATTCTTGTACCCTGCATTGTAGCTGTATCATTTGATAAACACGGACAACATTTTCTCTCTGGGCCTTGATTCCATCATGAAAAACGTTTATCTGCCACCATTCCACCCTTTGAAATTCTGCCCATTTTTGAAGGACCACCTAATGTCTCATTGTTTAACAAAATAGAGTTTGGTGAGTTCCATAAAAGAAAAGAACCTTGTTTTTTGATGATCAGTGATCCTCATGGAACAGAGTTTGAAGGAGTAGGAGACAGTGAATACATGATACGTTTATGTTTGGAATATATTTTCCATTATTTAACAAGTAAAATTTTCAAGGTATACAGAATTGTTGAATCACTATGTTGTACACCTGAAACTAACAGGATATTGTATGTTAACTATACTGGAGTTATTATTATTATTAGTTTAAAAATTTTATTTATCTATTCATGAGACACACACAGAGAGAGAGAGAGAGAGCGGAGAGACAGAGAAGAGAGGTCCGAGACACAGGCAGAGGGAGAAGGAGGCTCCATGCAGGGAGCCTGACATGGGACTCAATCCCGGGTCTCCAGGATCAGGCCCTGGGCTGAAGGCCACTGGGGCTGCCCCCTATACTGGAATTAAAATACATCTTTTCAGAGAAGCCAAGGAAGCTTCTTCTTAAGAAAGGGACGCTTGATTTAACATCTGAAGATTAAATAGGAGCTAGCTAGGTAAGAAGGGAGGAAATAATGTATCAGTCTGAGAGAACAGTACAGACAAAAACACTTGACAGAACAAACCATGGTGCATACACACAATGATGAGCAAAAGTTTAATATGATTGGAGCAGGAAGAAAGGTGATAATCATTCACAGTTATGACTACCAAAGAGCAATGGGAAACTACTGGAGAATTCTAAGCAGGAAGATGATATAAGTTGGTTGCTTCTAGAATAGATTGGTCTGGTTATTTTGTCAAGTAAGGTGGGGGGGTAAGATACCAAAACAGATGGAAATAGAGTAATATAGATAAAAAATTAGTAGGATATAGCGGAGCAGGCAAGAGATGATAAGTTGCTCTAAGAAGGTGGTGGGGAAACCATGGTTATGGAAAGATTCAATAAATATTTAGTAGGTAAAACTGACAGAGTATATTGTTAAAGAATTGTTTAGGATGTTGAAGGAGAAAGAGATCTCAGAAGTGAGTCCTAGGTTGTTAGTTGGTATAGCTAGATGGATCATGAGGTCATTCATAGATTAGAGGAATGAAATAATGGAAAGGTCATGAATGTAGTCTTGGTTATGCTGAATTTGTGATGCTTTTGAGATAGTCAAGAAATGTTAAAGTGTTAGAAAAACTTATGAGTCAGAAGCTCAGAGGAGATGCCTGAGCTGGAGTTAAATTTTATGGGTCATCTCTGTACAGTTAAATGAGATCATCTGGGGGAAAATGTAGAATGAGAGGTAGAGATAGATTAGATTTTAGGCTCAAGGAACTTAACATGCAAGTAGAGGAGGATGAGTCTAGCAAGGAGAAGAATAGCTAGACAGGTCATAAATGTGACTTATAAAGGTATTCACTTTTTAAAAGCTCACGTTAGGCCACTTCACTTTTATAAAAGACTTACATTAGTACCTTTTTTTGCTAACTGAAAGAAATCCATAGATTTTACTTTTATGAAAAAAAGATGGAAAGCAAAAATAGAATTCAGTGTTTGTGTTGCAGCATTATTGAGGCAGCATACACACCCCAAGCAGTGAGAATGTTCTTGCCAATCTCTTTCCCTGGGAACTGCACTCAGCATCAAACCACCACAGCTTTGAACTGTGTCTGAGAGCATCTATGCTTTATCTCAATTTCGTCTGTGCATTCCTTAGAAAGATGGATCCTAAGGTATCAGAAAAGCCTAGAAGAGGTTGTCTACTGGATCCAGGAATGCTAAAAAATTTTCCATGTATGCAGAATTGTTGAATCTCTGTGTTGTACACCTGAAACTAATATAACACTGTATGTTAACTATACTGGAATTAAAATTAAAAAACTTAAGTAAAAAAAATCTCCACATAAATTAATGGTAATTGCTTCTTCACTTTATGCCATTTCCGCTTATAAAAGGTTTCACAGGATGGGCTACTTTCAGATAGTAGGAGAAATCTGTAACCCAAAAGCCAAAAGAGTAGCAGATTTTAGGGAGAATATGGTTAACCACATAGAATACTGCTGTCAAAGTGTGATGAGAACTGAAAAGAATATGGACATCACTTTATGTCCTTTATAACATGGTTGGAAAGCCAAAATGAAGTAGGCTTAGAATAGAAATGTAGATTAAAAACTAGAAATAGTGAGTAGAGCTAACTCTTTCTAGAAAGAGTAAGATAAGATCATGAGAAAGAACATGTATGTGGACAAAAAGGAAGAAAAATTATTTTTTTAATTTCTAAAAGTGTTGATGTAAAAGTTCTAAGATTCAGGCTGGCCTTGAGTGGCTCCTGCAAAATGCTTACAAATTAGTGAGGAAAGAAAGTGGAGTGAAGGCTTCAAAGGTACCTAATACCATTGGGGAATGCTCATAATTATTAAGATTATTTTAGTCTCAAAAATAACCCTATCTTATATTTGTCATGACCAAGTGTACTGGATAACTAATGGTTAACACCTTTAAGTAGAATCCTTTAAAAAGACAGGATTCATTTTAATAGATATATATGTAAAAGGTATACTTCCCTGACTTCTTAAATGTCATATACTTGTCATGATTTTCACTCTATTTTATGGCTTGAAATTACTATGACCACTAATCATTCAATGTGTTTATAGTACAGTATTTTCGTTAGGGTTTATTGTAATTTGTTGGCCTCTATGTTATCTCTCCATTTACTTTTTTTATTTTAACTGTGTAGATCTCCTTTGAAGGTTTTCCTTTTTCCTACTGCTATAAAGAATCACTCTTCACTATAATTAGCAAATAATTCTCTTAATTTCCTTTACATAAGATATTATGGCTTTTGGAGGGTTAAAATGATATGCAACAGGGATAAATAATAAGGTCAGAGAGAGAGGCTGAGCCTTTTGTTAATGAGTAATATTCATGTGTGTTGGTTCTTGAGATAAATATTTTACTTCCTTTTACTTAACTTACCTTTTACTTACCTTACTTACTTCCTTTTACTTACCTTCCTTTATTGCTTTCTGGTACCTTCTGCATTCTGCTTGAAAACATGGGCATGTGTCACTTTATTTGTGTTTTCAGTGATGATTACCATATCTGACATGGTAAAGGTGTTACTTGTTATCATTACTTGTTATATTTTGGTTTTGGTTAGGTAGGTATTCATTGTGTTCCCATATGTATTTCACTAAAGCACAGACTTTGTTTTCACTGTAAAATTGTGCCAATAACACTTAAGTAGATAAAAGATGAGATTTCTTGGCTCATACATCAGAATCTGCAGTGGCTCGGGCACCAGGAGGATGAGAGAGTGTAAACCTCATGAGGGCAGGGAGTTTTGTTTTTGTGGATTTTATTTATTTTGCTGCTGTTTTACAGGGTGTTTTTGCCAGTTGTCTTTTTTTTTTTTTTTTTTTTTTTTTTTTTTTTTTTTTTTTTTTTTTTTTTTTTTTTTTTTTTTGCTACGGAATTGATGAGGAATGGAGTGAATGTTGAAGAGGCGATCAGAGTACTTATTTACCTTCCTCATAAGGTTATCGTGAGGATTAAAAGTAAAAAGCATATGGAATGGCTAGTGTTTAACTTAGTAAACACTGTACAATGTTGAGTATCATTTCTATTTTCATTGTCAAATCTGTACTTTTATCATTTTCTAAATGTTTTTGACAAAAATGATGGATGGAAAGAGCAAATCTGGACTGGTTACATGATTTCAATTTTTGTTTATTTTATTTTTATTTTATAGGTATAAGGAGTTTAGTTGAGGGAATTAGGGAAGGGAGTCATCTTAAGATCTTGGTATCACAGATGAAAATAATAAAGATAGAGCACAAATGATGAGTGTGTTACTGCGTAAGGAAGGAGGAATTTTTGGATTATGGAACTCTGATTTTTCTAAACAGATGTCCTCATCATGGAAGTTATTGTAGTCTCCACTTAACCAGATGGGATACCAAACTCCCTGTTGTGTTCAGAACTGCAGGGCTCATTAGTGGCTTTAAATGGGTATAAGGAGGATCTTTGCTTAGCCCCAAATAATCTAAAAGCACAATGAAGAGAATAGGGAGTTCTACAAGCTAAGATGAAATATAAGATAAGTGATAAGTAATATTAACATCTGGACTTAATTGTCTATAAGTAACTACAAAAGTAAATGGGAAATTAAAAGATAACTGGAAATGTTTCTAAATTATGGAGAATATGACCTGTTGAGCATAATTAAAATGGAAAGATAACATTTCCCTTAATTGGCATATCAAAACTGGTAGGTAAAATATAATCTATAAGAAGACTAAGAGGAAATTGAATTTGAGGAAGACACATTGTATATGAGATCCAAAAAATAGAAAAAAGGAAAGAAGTGGCTTGCTATATAATAGTGGTAATAATGGGGAAGGTCTTTTGATTTAAAGATACAAAAGAAGAAAATAAAAGATGGTAGTACATACTAAAAACATAGGTGGTGACAATTTCAACTCGTTAGTCCTTAAAAAAATTCTGGACAAGGGGCATTTTGGACTCTTTAAAAAAAAAGTCGCTATATATTGAGATCAAATGAATAATATTTTTTTTCAAATGAATAATATTTATGTATAATCATTCATGTAATATTCAACAAACATAGAGTTGATAGGCCTAGACCAGTGAAATATTAATGGAGGTGGTATTGGTAATATACAAATTATTTTATGATTTGGAAATAATAGAACCTATAAAGATACTGAACTGACTGTACTAAACAAGACTTATTTTACTTCACTGGACTTATTTTACTAAACAAGTTTTACAAGGGGTGTATGCAGACAGTTAATAAATTTAGGGAAAAAAAAAAACAATGGGAGATTGGATATTACTACATGATATCTGATTAAAAGGAATAAACTAAATTGATTAGCCAAGCTTTAACCTCTAGAGATTGTGAGAGGCAGCAGATCCATTATATTTATGATTGATACAGAATATCAAATATTAATAATAGCTACTTTAATATATTAGTTTTGAGCACAGGTTTTAAATCTCTTTACTTACAGTTGTGTAACCTTGAACAGATTATTAATTCCTCTATACCTCATTTTTCTATTCTATACAATGAGAATAATATATCTGGATTTTTTGGGTAGATAAGATAATGCTTTTGTAGCTTTAATTTAGTGTTCAGCGCATGATGGGAACTAAGTAAATAAAGCTAGAAAAATAAAGTTTAATTTTACAATTACCAAAATTAGCCAAACCCAATTTTATTCTAGAAATGTGAAATCAGGAAGAAAAAAATAAAACAATAATAAGTTGCATCTTCACATGCTATGAATCATTTCTCATATTAACTAATTAATAAAGCTAGTCTTTGGGAAAGCAGAATATCATTTCTACCAAAGAAAAGATGGAAGTGAAAATTAGGAAAGTTAAATCACTTGCCCCAAATCACAGAATGAGTTAGAATTGTTCTGAAACAATGTGTGGAAGTTTCCATAGTATTAGTTTTGTTAATTTCTATGCCATTTGTGGATCTTGATAAGTATTCTTTAAAAAATATGTGTAGGGGTGGTTCAGGTCTTGATCCTGGGGTCCTGGGATCAAGTCCCACATCTGGGTCCCCACAGGGAGCCTGCTTTTCTCTCTGCCTATGTCTCTGCCTCTCTCTGTGTCTCAGGGATAAAAAAAAGATATTAGAAAATATCTAATAGTTGAATACAATGGAATTATACCCTTAAAGAAGTGGGAAATATATTTTAAACATTAAAAAAATGTTTCTTAAACTCATAATCTTGAAATGAATGATTTTAATTTACTTTAGCTTTGACAAGGGTCTTTATTTATAATAGTTATGGTTATAATAGTTCTAATAGTTATGTACATACAAAGCAACTTCTTACTTTAATTGTGAGGGAATGATGCCTTAGGAATACAACAAAAAGATTCGGTTCACAGTAAAAGTAGTAAGATCATAGCTTCTGGCTTTGATCAAAGATAAGCCCCAACAATTTATTTCTAAACTCTTCTCTATATTCATGCTGTAATTTACTGAATGCCTATTATTAACTAGGTACCATGCTAGCTTTTGGATTCATAAGAAAGATCGCAAACAGATCACATCTTCCTGGTTTATAGATTCCTCCCACTTCTGGACTGTCTTTAAATTACCAAGCATGACTTTTACACAATTCCTTCCTCCTTTTCTTCCTATGAATTTAACTACCCCCTACTTTTATTCCCTATATAGATTCAAATATAAATTTCTTTGCAAAATCATAGCTATGTAATAGTTCAATTGTATCATTTCTTAAATGTTCTTAAATTATTCTAACTCCTTAGCCTGACACACAAGTTTGTTTGCTTATTGTTTTTTTTCATAAACTTGCCATTCCCTCTCTAAACTAATATTCTTCTCTTTCCTTCATGCTTCCTGTGTTATCATTACACTGAATTTTCACAACTCTATTGACATGTGATGTCAATAACCCATGCCTTTAAGGTTTTATCCACATTTCCTCTGTCTAGATAGATCCTCCTCCTCTTTTTTAAAATGACATTCCCATACTCTTAAATCATTTTAATTCTTCACAATATGGCTAGTATTTTCCTCTTGCCCATGACACATTTCTAAAATATCTATAACACATAAAATTTGCAGAGTAGACTTCAATTTGAGATTAAAGGTCAGCTTCTCTGTCACTCCTAATAATTCCCAACCTTGACTAAATTACATTAGCTTCATGAGAATTAAGCATCTTACCACTAGCGCCTTCCTTTCACTTTTTTTCCTTTTTAAACATTTTTTCTTTTTAAACATTTTTAAAAGAAAGTAAAGGAAGTTTATAATTAAAGATACAAATAATTAATCAAACTGTCGAACAGAGGAAAATGATAGGACTCTACAAATGGAATGGTCAGTTGGCTTGCTGTGCCACTGACAGTCTTGGCAGCAATGGGTCATTTGGATATTTAAAAGGCAATTTGGAGTAAAATAAGCAGAGTCAAATTATTGCAAAAATGAATGAAATTGAGGACAATCTTCATTGCTAAAAATAGCTTTCACCTATTTGTGTGATAATTTTGCTAAAGACTTTGTACTGTCAACAGAGCTAGTGACGAGTAAAGATCTACTTTATACAGGAGTAAGCAAGTAGTGCCCTCAGTCACACAGTTATTTTGTGGCACAGCTAAAATGCAAGTCCTGATCTTTTTGATCCCAAGACCATTTATAATTATTCCCTTCCTAGGTGGTGTTGATTATTTTCTCTTTTGGGCCTAGTCTGCCCATTATCTTCCTTACATATTGTTTTCCTCCCCCATCCCTTCCCTCCCTACCTTTTTTTTTTCTTGTTTTCCTTTCTTTCTTCCTTCAACATTCAAAATCTTGTTAATAGCAAGGAACGATCTGGAGTTAGTTTTTGTAGCCTCGGCTGACCCTGTGGCCTCTGGCACCTCCCAAATTCTGCCCTGTGGATCCCGAGTAGGGCTTGATATAAGGGGTTCCTGGGGCCTTGCAGAAATGCTGGTATACCTCCTGGCCCGTGTGGACCAGAGGAGAGGCTGATGCCGCAGTCCTTTGGGGAGTGCAGGACCAGTTCATCAAAGGTAAGGATCTTGCTTCCAGCTCTGAGGATGCAGCTCCAGGCCTGGCTGCTTGTGTGCAGGACACACACCTTCAGTTTGAGCACTTCCTGGATACACACATCATCGGTCATACTTCCCACAACCACAGCTGTTTGGTTTTCCTGGCCAGGTAACTTCATCTTCCAGATTACCTGGGAAAGAGACAGAGGTGGCAGGTTGGTGTGATTCATGAACAATCTCTTCAACACAACTTGGTTAAAGGTAGTTGGTTCGTCCGGTCAGAAACCTGTATGTACAGCTTGACCAACAGTCTCAGGCAGATAATCTGGGTGTTGGGCTCCTGTTGGTCCTGGTTGTGGCAGATGTGGACTCCCACGATGGCACCTCCTGCTTGGCAAGGTCTGGAAAGAGAGAACCCATATTGTTTCATTTTTGTTGGTATCTAAGATACATTAGATGGTAGGCTTCTTCTAGAGTAGTCCCAAATCTAAAGGTATTTGATAACCCCAAGGCCTTACCAAATTTATCTACCTAGATCTCCATAGTGATTGCTGAATAGATAATTGAATAGGCGAATAAATTAAAGATATAGAAACTTGTACGGTAAGAATTGTACATATAGCCACAAGGTCATTCTTTTTTCACCAACTTATAGACATTTTGGGGACAGCTATTTGGAATACCTTTGTATTATCATTCTGTAGGGAATACAAACTTAGTTCTTCAGTTTCAAAGTGAAATTTAAGGTAGCATATGCTATTTTGTTCCATCAAAAACAGTAACTTGCAGAAATGAATGGGACAATGAGGGGATATGCTTAGATTGTCACACTGCAAGTGCCTCTTATCTCAGTGTTTCTCTCTCTTGCTGAAGGTACCAGGGGGGCATATTTTGAGGAAAGCAAAGATTTAATCCTGCCAATTATTGGTTTCAAAGGGCTTAAAATACCATTTCCATACTCCACTTAAAATACCCTGTACATTTCACTATTGAATTTTTAAGGCCCTTTTAGAACCTGTCTATTTAGCATCTGTAATCTCATCGTGAAATATCAAATTCCTGTATTTTTACCTCTCAATATGTAAAGTACTTATATTAGTATCACAATAAATCCTTCAAGGCTAAAGGGTTTCTTCCTTTTCCTGCCAATCAGGAATATATTATTCACTTAGTTTATCCTTTTATGCTCTCCATGGTTTTAAAACCATAAGTGAAATTTATGATTAAATATATAAAGTATATTTAATTTTAATCATTTTAATTATCCTTTTCTTATTCCCTTCTGCCTGTCTTGAGAATCAGTGGCAAAAGATTTATGCATTATTCTAGGCCACGGTTTTTAAAATGTTAACTATGTTCATTTTGAGGCATGAAGATATCTATCCTCACTATGACCTATTTAGTTTTGCTCTATGAATCATGGTAAGATCTTGTCGTATGAAAAATACAAACTAGGGGCATGTTTTTTCTTTATTTTGTTTTATAACAAAGTTTTAACCATGTATAGTACTTTTGATGTTCTTATTATAACAACTTTGCATGGTGACAGATAGTAGCTAGGTTTATTATGATTGATCACTTAGTAATGAATATAAATGTTAGCCATTATGTTGTAGTACACTTGAAACTAATATAATATTATATGTTAACTGTACTTCAACGAAATTTTAAAAGACTTTAGAGGACCCACAGGAAACCCTTTCCTTCCTTGCTGACTATTGTTAACATGGTAACTACTGTTTCTTGTGGTCACATTGCAGCCATAAAGTTGTATTAGAAGGAGCGCAGCTTTGGTTCTCTTTCTTTCTTGTATGAGTCAGTCTGAGTCTTTTAAATCATCTCTGCAAGCTTTGGTGAGGCACAATGCAAGGATTTCCATTATTATCATTTTTATTAACATTTTGTTGAGTTTCAGACAATGCTAGATACAATTCCATCTATCCCTTCAAACAGTAAATAGCATATTACACAGTGCTCTTGTCATAGGTAAAAATACACAGATTAAAAGAAAATCCAAAATAGATTGTAAAAATTACATACAATTTTAGAAGGTGATAAAGATACATCGAAAAGATTTATTACCATTCAATAAGTGATATTGAGACAAGCTATTATATTTAAAAATAAAGTTATAGGGGATCCTGCGTGGCTCAGCGGTTTGGTGCCTGCCTTTGGCCCAGGGCTCGATCCTGGAGTCCTGGGATCGAGTCCCACATCGGGCTCCCGGCATGGAGCCTGCTTCTCCCTCTGCCTGTGTCTCTGCCTCTCTCTCTCTCTCTGTGTCTATCATAAATAAATAAATAAATCTTAAAAAAATTTAAAAAAATAAAAATAAAGTTATAGCCATAATTCAAATAAAATACCAAAGGTAATATTAACTGGATTAAGATTTAAATGTGAAGAATCAAACCATAAAATATAGGAAGAAAATATACCTTCTCCATTACATTGGAGGAAGGATCTCTATGTATGACATTAGCCATAAAGGAAAAACATTATTAAATTTACTTAAATAAAATTTATCTGTTAATTTTAGAGAGAAATACCATCAACTAT
Organism: Canis lupus familiaris; assembly: GCF_011100685.1. Classification (NCBI taxonomy): domain Eukaryota; kingdom Metazoa; phylum Chordata; class Mammalia; order Carnivora; family Canidae; genus Canis; species Canis lupus. Next base: position 14,316 of record NW_023331304.1, read on the forward strand.
GTATTAATCACACGATATAATAAAAAGGGTTAATATCTTTAGCCTTAAAGTGCTTTACAAAATTAATGATATCTCCGAAAAATAAGCAAAAAAAATCCCAAAGAGGGATATCATAAAGAAAAAATATATAAGCAGAAATTTAAGAAGTTAAACTATATTAGTATTCAAAGAAATGCAAATAGAAGTATCACCAAGACATCCATTTTATGTATTAAATTAGGAATAGGATATTCATAAGAAAAAACCCTTAATCTCCAATTAATTTTTGTATGTGTTAGGTAGAGATCAAGGTTTTCTTTTTTTCTTATGAATATCCTATTGCTTCAGTATGACTTATTGAAAAGAAAGTCTTTTCACTTGAATGATGTTGATGCCTTTGCCATAAATCAAGTGAATACATACATGCTGGTCTACAGGTTTGATTTTTTGTTCTATTATCTTGATCTATTTATCTACCTTATGCCAATAGAACACTTCCATAGTCACAATGGATCTATCATAATTATTGAAATTTTATAGTTTGTTTTAAAAGATTGTCTTGTCTATTCTAAGTCCTTAGTACTTCCAAACAAATTTTAAAATCAACTTATCTATTGTAAACAAAAAATTCCCTGCTGTGATTTTAATTTCCATTTTATTAACACTAAATCAATAAATCTAGATTATGGAAAATCAGTACGCCAGCAATATTGGAACTTCTAATCTATTGAAATGTTATAATTTTCCGTATATTTAAATCATCTTGATTTTCACCATTTAAAAATTTTTTTAGAATGAAGGCTTTCACTTCTTAGATTTATTTCTAGTTATTTGATTTTTTTCAACTTTTGTAATTGGTATTGTCTTTTAGATTCCAAAATCAAATTCTTTATTTTGTTTACAGAAATTCCATTTATTTTTTCTTTATTGACCTTATAACTAGAGATCTTGCTAAGAGCCGTATAGCACTTTAATATGTTTGTAAATTTTTCAAATATTCTTGCTATATAAGTATATCATTTTCATTGAAATAAGTAACATATGCAACATTAAGGTATCACTTAAAAATGAGCAGTCAGGCCACAAACTGGAAAAAGATACATAATACATATAGAAAGAAAATCAGGTATGTATATATCTGACAAAAGCCTGGTATTTACATTTTATAAATAACTTTTACAAGTCAATAAGAAAAAGACAATCTAATTAAAATGCACAAAGTTTGAATTAATTTATAAAAGGATTACAAAATGACTGAAAACCATATTTTTAAAGTGCTTAATACTCATCTGAGAAATGTAAATTAAAATCACAGTGAGATATGTACCCATCAAAATGACTAAAGTTAAAAAACTGATGATATATCATTTGTTCATAAATATGTGGAACAGCTACGAAGGTGAAAAATAGGTTTTAAAAAAATAGTAAAAGTGTATGTAAGAAAAAACCAAACACCCAGAGCACAGTTTTGTCACCATTAAATACTCTGAACATAGGAAAAAAAAATAAAATAAAATAAAAAAATAAATAAATAAAAAGACATGGAAGAGCTTAAATTCTCAAATCTTGCTGAAGAAAGTACAAATTGTTCTATGCATTTTGGAAAACTGTTAGTATCTACCAAAGCCAATATAATACGCCACCCATGGGACTCGTGGGTGGCTCAGTGGTTGGGCTTCTGCCTTCAGCTCAGGACATGATCCTGGGGTCCTGGAGATCCGTTCCTCGCAAGCTCCCTGAGGGGAGCCTGCTTCTCCCTCTGCCTGTGTCGCTTCGCTTCCTCTCTCTCTCTGTCTCTCATGAATAAATACATTAAAAATCTTAAAAAAAAAACCAAACAAATATAGGTCCACCCTAACGAAAAAGCAGGTTCTGCTCATAGATGATTTTTTTTTTTAATGAGGGTATAAGGCCCACCAAATGATATAGATATACATGATTGCTGACAGAAGCTTTATTCAAAATATCCCAAACTGGGAACAAGTTGAATGTCCAAACCTATGAAAATATATGAACACATTGGAGTGTAATTTATATAGAGGAATAATCTATTATAATAATAAAGAAGAAACCAGTGTTATACAAATGAATGAATCTCAAAAACATGTGTTGAGCAAAGAATGGCAACACCAAAAAAAAGCGTTATATTGTGTGATTCCATTTATTTTAAGTTCAAGAAGAGGCAAACAAACCAAAACAAAACTAGTTTTATAGTTTTAGAAGTCAGAATAGAATTTACCTCTGAGTTGGGAAGGTATTAAGGTAGGTATTAATTGGAAAGAGGTAAAAGGAGTCCTGGCCTGTTGGAGGTATTTTGTTTATTAATTAAGGTTGTGGTTACACAAACGTATACATAGGTAAAAACCCACAAAGCTATACAGTTAAGATCTTACAATTTACATTGTATAGATTGCATCTCAATTTAGAAATTGACATTATGGGATCCCCTGGGTGGCGCAGCGGTTTAGCACCTGCCTTTGGCCCAGGGCGCCATCCTGGAGACCTGGGATCGAATCCCCATCGGGCTCCCGTGCATGGAGCCTGCTTCTCCCTCTGCCTGTGTCTCTGCCTCTCTCTCTCTCTCTCTCTCTCTCTCTCTGTGTGTGACTATCATAAATAAATTTAAAAAAAATAAAAAAAGAAAATTGACATTATGGAAATTGGAATCTCATATAATGCTGGTAGAAATGGAATAGTTATAATCTGAGGGCAATTACAAGTGTGATACCAAGTTTATTTTTTTAAATGCCTATACTCTCTGACCCAAGAAGTCTTGCTTCTAATAACTGCTTCTAAGGAAAGAATATGACAAATGATGAAAATGCATATATATGTTGAATCAAAATCCCTATACTGTAACTTCCCTGCAAATTTAACACAGGGGCCATCTCCCCACCTGTAAAATGCAGGGCCACATACAGCATTTTCTATGATAGTGATGAAACCAAGCCAGGAAAACTCTAAACATCTAAGGTTTGGGGACTGGACTGGATAATTAATGTTCTAGCCACAGAATGGACTACTAGATAGACATTTAAGATTACCATACAGATAAATTTTAAAAACACTAACATTTTCTTGAAGAGATTATTAAGTGTCTGCAATTGTACAGTGTGCTCAGTATGGATTATTCCAATTGACGGGTAGGGATGATTAATTTTTTTTTAACAGATGCAAAAACAGTGGCTTGATAACTTGCTCAGCGATATACAGGTAGTGTCAAAGTTAACAATTGAACCCAGATTTATCTGAATCCAGAGTCGAAGATTTGAACTGGTTTGATATAGTTTGAGCATGGAATGATGCTCATAATCTATTGTTAAATGAAGAGAAGTCAAGCTGTATGAATGATAGCGTGATTTGATATGCACAAAAATGCAAACACATATACACACACGTGTGTGTAAAATAAAACTGTGTGATAAAGCCCCTGTGATTGGCAGTTGATTATCAGACCCTTTGCTTTCCTGTTCAGTTATCTAGCAGTGCAGGTCCACCCTAATCTTTTCATTAATCTCACAAGACAATCTATCCATATTTTATAAATTGTAAATTTTACACCCCATTTATATGACAGAGTTTTATCTATATCTATATATCTATATATCTATATATAGTATACAAATCTATTTGGTAAAACAGATGCCAAGTGGCTGACTATGCTTCTTTCTTGGTGTTGAGGTTATATATATATATATATATATATATATATGTATATATATATATATATAATTGATTTGAATTCCCTAAACTGGAATGTACAGTCTAAACTATCTAAACTGGATGTACAAAATTGATGAAATTTACAACAACCAAAAGCCTCATAATTGTGTTTTAAATAAAAAGAGTAGCCTATTTTTCAATTGATGCCCTAACCTCATCTAACTGAATAGTGTTTGGCTTTACACTTAAACAGTAAACACTAAAGTTTATTGAGAACATTAGTTGTGCCAATGCCTAATAAATGTCTCTTGTAAATATATTAGCCCAGTTAATCTGCACAACATTCACATGAAAACAAGTACTATTATTATCCCTGGTTTGTGTATGAGAAACCGAAGCACAGAGAGATTAAATAAATTGCCCCAAACTACACAGTATGATTCCAGCTTAAGCTAACTCCAGGGACTTTCCCTACACCCCTAAACTGTACATGCCCTGTAAACTTAACAAGAAGGACTCATCTCCCTCACTGTAAAGTCCAGGGCCACTTTACATTTTATTACACTGTGATCTTTAATCCCAGGTTTGTCAAAAAATCTATGTTTTTGTATAATTACTCAATCAATACATTTATTCAGTGCCTACTATGTGCCAAATTCAGTAGTATCTTTTTTCTTTCTTTTCTCTATTCCAATTTCATAAATCATTTAAACTGAATAACACGTTTGCCTTGGACACGGGATTGAGGGCATATAAATCTGTTTGTATGCTGGGCTTGAACCCAAACAAAGCATTTTGATTATTTAACAAATTCTAACTTGACAAGAAGGGCTGACAGTTATTTTTGAACCTTTGCTAATACATATTTTAATTTTTAAGTCAGTGGTTTACTATAATTTTCTTCAGTTCCTAGCTTGATTCAGAATAGGAGGCAAGCATAAAATCACACAAAGCTTTTGTTTTGCAAAGCTCTTTCAACAAATCACCCTGGTTTCATGCCCTAATTAATCAGTGTTCAATGGGGAATGAGAGGTTATTTGCTTTCAGCTTCTGCAGATATACTAATAGCATAGGCAGGAGAATTCTGAAATAACATGGGTTATTTTCATATTTGAAGCAGTTTCCCATGGATTCTTATTTAATTATCTAGAAAATGCGAACTGTTGTTTCTATTGGAATTTTATCTCATGCTGACAGGAACTCCCAAGATTAGAAAATCTACCCATTACTAGGTCTTTTGAGCATACTATTATTCCAATATGTTAAATTGAACATATCATTATATTTAGAAATCCCTACCATAGTCTCTGACCCTTATAACCACTGAAAAATGTAAGCATTGTTTTCTTCAATTAAATCACTTTTCAAAAACATCGTAATAAAGCATTTCTCATTGACTGAAATAAAAATACTGTACAATTTTCCAATTTAGTAGGATAACTTAACAAGACACTGGGATCCAGTAAGGTTTAGTAACGATCAAGTCTATGGAGAAACATTACTTGATTTCTTTACATGTTATCATTAGCCCCGTAAAATTGGCTTATTGAGCAGAATCTCAAATCAGAATTTTACAAACATCACTCCAGCACATTGCACACTGGGGCCTTATGCTTAAAGAATATGTTCACACTTTCATTCATTATCCAGAACTGAAAAAAAAAAAAAAAAAAAAAGGAAGAAGAGGAAGAAGAAGAAGAAGGGATTATAGGCTATTGTAGGCTATAGGGATTGGAGATTGCAACCCTGTTAGAATTGAGGCCTCTTTTTCTCTACTAGAAGGCAATTTTGGTCACAACAAGTTCCCTGGGTCAAAATAACTTCCATGGCTATGAAATTGCCTTGGAACAGAAAATCTAGGCCAGACATGATAAAGTAATATGATCCATAGATTTTCATGTTTTAGGATTCTGGTTTTTGCTTCTAATTTTGGAAACAATTCTGTTTATAATGTAAAATTATTTACATAATTACAGATCAAACCAGTTACTACCTTGTCAGGCTAAAGGTCATGTCTAGCATAAGCAAGTAGCTCAGATGCCGCTCTGCTGTTAATACCTGTTCACTCTAGGGCTGCTGCCCTATTCCCAGGGCTGATTGCCCTCTGTCCTGTGGCTTCAAGTAATGTAAATTGTATCTTGTCCCTGGGTAATCGAGATCAGTGTTGTCTTGTCTGTCCACTCCCTGCCGATGCCCTCTCTGTGCTGCGATAATGGTTTTGGTGGGCAATCAGGGAGGATGCCTTCTTGACTCATCTCTCATAATAGATTGTCCTCCTCAGGCAAAATTGAATAACCCCCGACATGGCCTGGAGGCAAGCAATGAGAATTCAATAAGTCTGCAGGGTCAATGTCCTGTCATTTTTGGCAAGCAAGTATTATTCTGCACTAACATTCAGTAATAGGAGGAGGAAACCACCTTGGACACCTTCATCCCGATGCCCAGAAAAGGTCACCTTAACAGGATTTTCCCTCTAATCAACAGTAATTCCTTCTCCTTCTCTGAGATGATTTGGTCCACTTTTTCATGTGAGTTGCATGTGGTGTATTTTCTAGACTGATTCTGACTTTCTTTCTTTCTTTTCTTTCCGTTCTTTCTTTCTTCTTTCTTTCTTTCTTCTTTCTTTTCTTCTTCTTCGTTCTTTTTCTTTCTGTTCGTGTCTCGTTTCTTTCTTTCTGTCTTTCTTCTTTTCTTTCTTCTTCTTTCTTTTCTTTTTCTCGTTCTCTTTTTCTTCTTTCTCTTTCTTTTCTTTTCTTTCTTCTTTCTTTCTTTCCTTTCTTTCTATTCTTTCCTTTCTTTCTTGTCTTTCTTTCTTTCTTTTCTTTCTTCTTTCTTTCTTTCTTTCTTCTTCTTTCTGTACTTTATCTGCTTATCTCGCTTTCTTACTCTCTCTTCTCTCTGTTCTGGTCTTGCTTTCTTTGCTTTCTTTCCTTTCTTTCTTCGTTCTTTATTTTTTCTTCCCAAACCTGCAATGTCTGTGGGAAAGTTTAACAACTTCACTGCCTGTTGTTTAATATTTTCCACTTTTATGGGTTGCAGTTGTGCTGTCTATTTGCTTTTACTGATTTGTGAAAGATTTTATTATAAACCAACTACACACTACAGTTAAAGCTGTTCTCCTCTTTCATAAAGTCCAAACTATTTTGGCAAAACCTGTTTTCCACTATGAAAATACATTGAAATTATTTCCCTTACCATCTTTCCTACCATAAGCATTCAGTTAGCTTAGTAGCTCAGGGTAGGTGCCAAAGCATTTGTGGACTCACTTAAGGGGAAAAGAATGCATCTGCTTCAAAAATAAAGGCAGAAGAGGAGAAATGACTTTTTTGGGGGAGGGGGGCCTTCTGGTGGGATTCAATGTTATTATGTACAGATCCCAAGAGGAAAGAATTTTAATATCCCAAAAAGGGCATCTGTAAATTCAAGTCACTTGAGTGGTCTGCCTTTGCATTTACATTTACGATCGTACACATTTTTTTAACTATGTAACCTTTACCTAAAACTAATATTATGATTAACCTTTTAATATTCTTAAGATATTGCTGCCATGTACCATCACTCCTTCCCCATATATACACATAGAGAAATATTCTTATTGTATATATTTAAAGAGAACATATTCACTTCAATTAATCAGCTCCCACTGTGCAGATTTAGATTTCTGAGTTATGACATTTATTTAAGGAAATGATGAATTAACCAGTTTTGAAGAAGGCAATTTTAAGCATCATTTTAGTTATTTCTATTGCCACTTTTAAAAGGCTATCTTTCTAAATGGGGGGAAAAAAAAGCCCAAACAATTAGAAAGCAAAAGTGATTTCTAAACCCAATCTAGGTTGCTTTTCTCCTCCATTTCTTTCTCTGAACAGAACCTAGTGATTGCCTTTATTCATTGAAAGGGACCTTTATCTCCTCTCTCCTGAGATTAGTGCACAGCCAGTAATGAAGAGGCTTCGTACAGAGCAGAATAAGCACTTTCCATGACTGATTGACGATTGAATTATTGCCCAGGATGTTTCCCCACGGTCACTCATCACTATGTTTTTTTGACAACCAAGCTCTATTCCCGACATGAAAAAAGGTGTTTTGATCTGCATCAATTTGGCTTGTTAACTGTGACAAAAACTCAAACTGATACTGATCATGTTCAGTTGTCGATGTTGATTTGGATCCTGGTTGTAGAAAAGGTTCATAATAATCTGTACTCTATTCTTTATTTAGGATACTATAATACTGGGATATTTAATGACTACTCCTCTTGAAATCCTTTTTGTTAACCTCATGTATTTAGTATTTTGTTCACTGTAATGAGCTTTTTACCCTATCTTATCTTGTCATTGCTCCTTTAAATCTATTTTAATTCTGCTTCAGAATTTCTGGCCACCTTTTATATAACCATGGTCAAACTTTTCACCATTAACATTGGAAACTAGGGATACTCTTCACGCACCCTACGAAGTATAAGATTTACTTAAAATTATTATTTTTGCATTGAGCAGAGTATATATGTTATAGAAGTAGTTTAATGCATAGCAAAGAGACTAAATTGTAAAGATTATATCAAGGAAAACAATGAGACAATCCCAGTTCTTTATTTCCCCCTGAAGTACTTTGGGTTAAAAGAATGAAATGCATTCTTTGCAATAAATGACTTCAGACAAATTTTAAAACCAAGATTTATTTAAAATTAGCATATTGTAAACAATTGTTAAAAACACTTGCTATGAGATAAATGTTTGCCATTGATAAGCTCTAAGTGACTTGTATTTTAATATATTTAACTTTTTTTGTTTTGTTTTGTACTGAGAAATTATAGCTAAGACTTAATGAAAATTTTATTTTCAAATCAAATTCTCTGTTTCAAACTGAAAATTGAAGTAATTATCTTTCTTTTTGTATTCTGTTCTTCCCTTTCCTCCTAGAATTTTAAAGACCTCTATTTGCCCACACATCACAAAGAAAGTATAAAAATTTCAGTGAGCAGTTTTAATTGTTTCTTTATGTAATCCTTGAAAATAGCCATGAGATTTTAGTGACTCTTTTATTAAAATCAGAATGAAGTTGTCTAATGAGAACTATGGCATATCATTTTGGGACATGCATCATTAATTCTTCTTGCCTTTTCCACCCAACTGTTAGTTTACTCTCTTGATTCAAATGATCAGCCATTGTGTGCATTGCTAAACTAGATTTCATTTAGTTTTCTTTAGTTTGTTGTATTGGAGCTACTGCATGAAACATTATTTTAATCCAAATGATTGTATAAAACTCCTTCCCAATGTCTTGGCTGCTTTCTCCTTGACTTTATGAGGTACTAAAATTTATAAATTAAAACTAGTCTCTAAATATCTCCCTACCATTCTAGAAAAAAAAAAAAAAACCTGAATAAAAGTAGATTTTTCTCTAGTGTCTGAGAAGTTGCCTAATTAAGGAGTCTCCTTACTCTTATCTTTTTACAAGTGCTGTGCTCCCGGGTCAGTGAAATCTGTGAGCTGAACGCTGTTCTGAATTCATTGCTGGGGTGAAGATCAGGAAAGGACTACACACTACTCTTTCCAAGCTTTGAGATGATTTGTCCCTCTGAGCTTCTGCCTGACTTGTCTTTTCTTGGTATGCTTCTACACAGCACCTATGGTGAAGGGGGATGTTCCTACAGTGCTTGCGGGGTTTCTGGTCACCTGCCAGGAAAGGCCCTGGTAACAGTTGCTTGCCAGGCTCCAACCCCACTGTCCACCTTTTTCACCTTTGGCTCCAATGTCTGTGAACCACAAGGAAAAAAGAAAAAGCCAGGAAGACTCGACATGGGGAAAGAAGAGACAGGGAATATGGAGGTGTAAAAAAAAAAAAAAAAAAAAAACTTGCACTTTTGGTTTCCTCAATCTGTCTCATCCTTCCTCAAAATGCTTTTCAGTAATAGCATTCGGACCAGATAGTGAGGTAGGTCACCATAATGCCATGATGCTTCGGGGTCTTTCTCTTGAACTTCTGTTTGTTTGTCTTGGGGTTTTTGTTTGTTTTTTACATCATTTCATCTCACTCTTCAGCTTACTTTATATAAAGGGTCAAAAAGTTTGGCAGAGCTGTTCATGAGAAACAACACTACAGAGGGAAGGAAGGTCCAGAAATCTTAAAGGCCCATTTAGGACATTCTGGCAAGGATGGATGTCATTACTGTACAGTGAAATAAAAGAAAGAGAGGTTGAGAACTCAGCATCTGGAGCCAGATCCCTTGGGATCAAATCCTGGCTCTGTCACTTACTTGCTCTGTTTTCACGGGTGCTTCATATAACATCTCTGTGCCACAATGTACTCATCTGTAAAATGAGGATATGTAGAGGTCCCCCCATTAGGTGGGGACATGCCACCTTGTAAAGCTATTGTGAGTATTAAATAAGTTAAAATAGTTGACACTGTTAGAATGGTGTCAGCAGCCTAAATTATAAAGTCTTACATATATTATTATTTGTGTATAAGTTGACACCTTACAGAGTGTTTTCTCAAATATTATCATTTGAATCTTATTACAAGTGAATAATCCCATTTAAGGTGAAGAAACTAAGAAAGGAAGTGATAACCAAAGGCACACAATGGACAAATCCTGAAAGATTTGATTCAGGTCTTTTGTTTCTAAGTCCCAGTTTTGTTTTATTTTTGTCCTTGAACCATCTTTGTCTGCCTTTGAAGATTGGTTATCATTTGCCATGATAGCATGAAATGTGGAAGAAATGAAAAGCTCTATTTAGGATGGAGAATATTAAGAAGGAGGTAGAGCGTGTAAGGGTAACACTCAGTAGGTGTTCATAAAAGAAAAATGTGAGCTCTACAATTTTAGAATATACTGATTTATTCTTTCATTTATTGAGGAAACCTCAGTTAAGCACTCATTATTGTTAGGCATTATAGATACAACAAAAGATAATATACTATAAATTGAATTCAAGGATTTCAGTGCAGAAGAGACACAAGTAAAATAATTACTGCAGCATAGCATAGTAGAAGTATTCATGAATATTATAAAAGCACAAAGTAGGGACACTTGACTCAGACCGGAGGATATGAGAAAATCAGGGAATATCATTTGGAGGATTTAAAGCAAAGGAGCTAATAATCTAATGCATAGTTTAAAAGATCATTGTGATTGGTGTGTTAAAACTGTATGGCAGGGAGCAAGTCTGGAAGCAGAGAGACCAAGTTGGAAGCTATTGTAATCGTTCAGGCAAGATATGTAATGATGGCTGGTAGAAAATAGAATTTTTTTTCCCCAAGATGTAGAAGCTTGACTCTGTATTAGCTGGAAGAGAGGATCTGGTGAAGAAAGAAGAATTGATTTTTAATGCAATTGAAAGAATGGGATGAAGGAAAAGCTGATAATAAGGCAGCAAGCATCTTCTCAAGTGTAGAAGTTACACTAGTCATGGAAACAAGTTCTCTGAAATGAGAGAGAAGGAAAAGGTGAATGAAAACACTGAGAAAACTGAGAGAAGAATGATCCCATCAACCCCATGTTTTGCTAACTCATAAAATCTAAACATGGGGGTTGAGTCTTGAATGCATGATGTCCAATCAGGATGATGCATTTGCAAATATTAAGGTTCCTACATGAGAACAACAGCTCTTTTATAATATTTGGGTAGTGGTAACAGGCAACTTTGGCAAACAGTGACTCATAGCAGCTAAAACCATGGGGATGACTAACACTGATATGGGGCAGCCCAAAATGGAAATGTCATAGAGCAGCTTGCTGCCAGATACTCGAAAGGACAAAAACAAACAAAAACAGAATTTGAAATCTGAGTTAAATAACTATCTGGGCTATTTCTTTATATTATAGAGTATAATTATGCCCATTACATACACCTATAATATATATGAAAGACACAGGAGCAGCTGGTCAAAATATGGTCCTAACTGGGGATAAGGCCAGAAAACATATGAGTTTATTATGGCTACCCTATCATTAAGGTAGTGTGCTTGGGAGAGAGAAATCATTATATAATAACATAATTTTCTGATTGGTTGAGATGTTTTATTTTCAGGAAAAAAAAATGTTTCTGCTCAAGGTTTTAAATTTTATTTTTAGGATCAATCCTGACTTAAAATCTGGGTTTCTTATTGGTCTGGTTTTTATTAATGCCCCCCCCCCCGTCTCTCTCTCTCTCTCACACACACACACACACACACACACACACACACACACACACACCTGTTTCCTTAAACAGACTCCTTGGTGCTGGGTGCTGGCCTGTGTGGGGCCAGCCTGTGTGCTGGGGGGTGAGGGGCAGAGAGGGGGGAGGGGTGCCTGGGGTCCCCGGACGGAGGAGGCCTGGCCTCGGCGGGGGCAGGCATGTAAGGCCACACCTGTCTTGTCCTGCCTGCTGGGCCCCTTTCTTTGGACTTTGAACCAAAGCACACGGAGGTCGTCTCGAGGACGTGCACGGTCCTGTGCTCACTCTGTCAACACTACCCTTTGCTGCTGTCAGACACACCATTCCTGTGCTCATTTTGGACAGTTTTCTTTCTTTGTACAGTAAACGTGATTCAGCTCTGAAAAAAATATTTTGAGGAATATAAAATATGAGAAGGCATATTTAATTTGGAAAAATAAATCAGAACTTTAGGAGCTACAAGGCAAGTCACTCACGGGCATAATTTGAGAGAGTTTGGGGTAGGATTATAAACACTGAGAGATAAAAATCTGATTGTTTATCAGATTACCAATATATGACTGACTAGAATTCTTCACCACAAAATTAACTCAGGGAATGGTGGTTTTCCTCCTGTTTTCTTCTCACAAAGCTTTGGAAGCTAGGCCCATCACTGCTTCCATTTTTTGGCCAATAGGTATTGATTGACTGGTTAATGTTGCTTTGAATGTAAAGCACTTAACATTTCCTCGTTTGGTGCTCAGAGTTAGCTTTATATAGAAGATAGTGACATCAGGCCCTCTCTTTATATATGTATTATATATATATTCATCTTTTCTCTGTTTAGTAAACCTTGTTTGCTGGGTGATACAAGAGTAAGAGCCTGAAAGAGCCAGAGACTAAGCTAGGCTATAGTTTCTTTACTTTAAAAAAATATATATTTTATTTATTTATTCATGAGAGACACAGAGAGAAAGAGGCAGAGACAGAGGCAGAGAGAGAAGCAGGCTCCATGCAGGGAGTCCGACGTGGGATTCAATTCCGGGACCACGGGATCATGCCCTGAACTGAAGGCAGGTGCTCAACCGCTGAGCCACCCAGGCGTCCCTAGGCTATAGTTTCTATCACATCATTTCTGGCTTTCCATGTGCAATAGTAGAGCTTCTTATACTCTATAAAAGGACACATGTGACTAATTTTTGGAATACTAGAGAACAATATAGGTGGTCATATCATTTTCTTGCTTATTTGGTATATGTTTCAATAACAGATTCCTGGATAGATAACTAACAGGACATTTCCCATTTCATGCTCACAAAGGACAGTCTAACTCTGAGAATACCTGTGAAGATGAAGTACAGTTTGCGGTAGAAGCATACAATCAAGATTGTTGAAAAAATATACATTTATCTTTGCATGTCTGGCAAATGAGATGAGTTAAATGTACATATGGCTAATTAAGATTCTTCATTCCCTGAGTAGAATGAATACCTCTGAACATACTAGATTTAAAACAACCAAAACAAAACCATTTTAATTATATTATCTTTCTTTATGAAGACAACATATTGTTATATTTCAAGCAATATGCCAGATCTATAGTGGCTCTCTTCTAAGACTTCTCATATTTTCTATAAAGAAAGGTAAGAAGCTGGTCTCTTCACATGAACTGTATAAGAAAGGAAGGAAGGAAGATTGTAGAGACAAGGATACATTCCAGTGTAGGGCTGTATTCCCCCTTGTACATACATTGTAATTGTATACTGACCTTTGAGATCAGTAGCTGGTTACTTATGGGATAATATGATTAAAGTATACGTAACAAGTATGTTAAATTATTTTTAATGCAATTCTAGTGGAGGAGATCTGTGTAATTGTTAATTCCATTTCATTCTAGAGGCATCTGAGATAACATCCCTTGGGTCCAGGCTTATAAACTAGACTAAGGCTCTATCCACACAGAGGCCACTTTGAATTTTGTTGGTTTTGCTTTCCCCATAACTGGTTTGCATGAAGAAAGAAACTTGTGGCTAGTTAGAAAATGCAAAGGAAACACATACATGTTATAAGGGATAATTTGTGGCTTACACATAATTCTTTAATAGAATGTTATTTATTGTCATGTTTGGAAGAAACCATGCTCTTCCGCTTGCCTCCCTGAAACACGAACATTAAAGCATATGAACCACTTTTAGCGTGACTTACCTTGTTGTTTTTATTTTAAAGGTTGATGGGGGCAATTCTAAATGCCTTAGAAATATTTCTATGGGGCCAAAATGTTATGGCTGATGACCCTTTGAAGGAGCATAGAACTTTGCTGATAGAAACTGAGACCCTGACTTGGGGGGAGGCTATTGATGATGGTAGCTTGAATTTCAGGGATGTACCTCAGAAGGTCATGAAGCTCAGAGAAAAAAAAATGTTTGCCTTGGAGGTGGTGGTATAAACACAAGAAAAATAATGCTAAAGATATAGATAATGGGGATTGAAGCAGTAGCTGCTCTGTTTTGGGGGTGTGTTACCATGGCAAGAAGAGATAATAAACAGAAAAGATGTTACACTAAGCTTAAGGATTCACTCAAACCAATTTACATTCTTATTTCCTAGTGTTGTTAGACTTTGTAAACTTTGATAAAGATGAAATTGACTTTTGTATATCTGAAGCCTATTATTAATAATAACTCATGACAATGATTATATTTACTATTGATGACTTGTCATCCATCATTCAGTTATTTTAACAATTTGCCAATATAAGTTGAAAATACAGTGTATTTTCATTTCCCTCTGTGTCTAGCGCTGACTTAAAATTGCTGTCAAGTAGGTGTAAAGTTTTTTGGTCCTAGCTTTCTCCGATCATTTGATCATCATGATGTTCTGGAAGCATGTTCCCTTTGTTTTCAGTTCTAATTCTCTTCTGTAATTGTTTGGACAAGTGTCAGTGATCTACTAAAGAGTATCCTTAGCAAGGAAATTGGCCTTTTATGCAAAGTTTCACACATTTTCTTACAGAAAGAAGCCATAGAGCTCTATGTGGAGAGTCTGATGCTCTTAGGTTGACAAATAAAGGATTTGCTTTTATCCTCATTCTCAAATACATTAGGAACAATGTAGAATGCTGTTTAGAGTACTCTTTAGGCTGACTGGTTTGGTTTCTGATCCTGACATATACAAGCTATGCAATCTTTGCAATAGCTTTCCTTATCAAAATTCAATTGAGTTCATCTGTAACATGTGAGTAATACCAGTGCCGACCCCAAGAGTTGAAGGATTCCATCAAATAACCAACATAAGGCACTTTGTTTACCATTTAGCTCTTGCTATCAACAGTTACATTTGCTAAATTCTGTGAAAGCAGACTTTTTTGTTTAGTTCATCACTGGATCCTCAGCACCTAGAACAGTGATTGGCACATAGTAGACAACTGATATTCATGCCAAGTGAATAGATAAATTTAAAAAGGCAATGATCCCCATTTGCTGATTTTAGAGTATTGGAGCTAGAAAAAAAACTGTACATATTATTAGACTCCAGTCTCTCCCAGGAGTTTAAGGTTGATCCCTTGATTCCCAATGATGAGAGAGATTGCTAATATGGGACACATTCAGGAAAATGACTCAGCCAAGAACTAGGAATAGGAATATTTAGTGGGACAATAAAATAGGCAAAAGTTTTTCTGGGTTGAGTGTTCTTCTAGTATCATTTTCTCTTCTGATTATCTTCCTTTTTGGAATTTCTTTTTCTAGAGCATTTCTAGAGTACTCTGGAAGCTTTGCTTAGTATTGTTTTTTTTTTTTTTTTAATTTATCTACCATGTAGCAAGGGCAGGAAAAGGGACCATGGATTTGTGCTAAAGTATCTAGTTATTCCTCTTACTCACTTCACAATATCTGTTAGAATATGTATCCCTCCCCTCCACCTCATTATGAAAGAATATTTGCTTTAAGAAATACATGCAGGCCATTAAGCACCTAGGTAAATCAATGCAATAATTGACTTTGATATGTAATGCAGCTTTTTCCATGTACAGTAAGCTGTCTTCATGCTAAGTCAGAGCCTCTTACTAAGGCTCTTATGTATAAACCAAGGAGCCAACACTAGAGAGGAAACTTAAACTTGAAATCTCTGGCCTCAAGAAGCTTACAGTTTGTGACTATTAATCTTTAAAATCTGATGCGAAATTGGATTGCTTTATGTGGTAACTCCCAAAGCTAAAGTAACCAACCACCTCAGATTTCTCCTTAACAGAAGTCTCTGTTATAGATGATGTATATGATGGTCATATAGATTGGTTATGATATTTCATAACCTGAGAGGAATCCCTAAGTTTTCTTAACTGAAGGTGAATAATGGTTGTAGCCCTTCAAATAAACTACCACAAAAGTTATGATATTCTTTGAATAAGTTTTTATGTTCATACAAACTTTTACAGCATTTTAATGTGAACCAATTATGTTGTTTGGTATTGTTTCTTAGTAGAGTAAACATATTCAAAACATAAAATGCCCTCAATAGTCATTCATTTCTTCAACCAATACATGATTATTGAAAACCTATCTATTAGTTGCAGATAACTAATATATATATATTACTTATCCAGGAATTGGGTCTTACAGGGTTGTGTACCTACCTATTAGTTGTCAAAGCAGGGCATATTACTAAGAAATATACCAGAGACTCTGCCCTCATGGAATTATAAGGTAGAAAAAAATAGACGTTAATTTAAAATTACATAAATAATGTATTTAAATGCTGATAAGCACTGTTAAAGATCTGCAGGATTCTATAAGATTAATTTGATTAAATTGTACTTTAAACTTTTCTTTCAATCCAGTTTGTGCATGTACACTTGAGTTATGATTAATATTAAAATCAAAACAAATGTTGGAGAGTATGTGGAGGAGGGGGAACCCTCTTGCACTGTCGGTGGGTATGCAAGCTGGTATAGGCACTCTGGAGAATAGTGTGGAGGTTCCTCAAAGAGTTAAAAATAGAGCTACCCTACGACCCAGCAATTGCACTACTGGGTATCTACCCCAAAGATACAGATGTAGTGAAACTCTGGAAACCTGCACTCCAATGCTCATAGCAGCAATGTCCACAATAACCAAACTGTGGAAGGAGCCACGATGCCCTTCAACAGATGAATGGATAAAGAAGATGTGGTCTATATACACAATGGAATATTACTCAGCCATCAGAAAGGACGGATACCGACCATTTGCTTCAATGCGGATGGAACTGGAGGGTATTGTGCTGAGTGAAATAAGTCAAATGGAGAAGGCCAACCATGGTATGGTTTCATTCATACAAGGAATATAAGAAATAGTGAAAGGGAGTATAAGGCAAAGGAGGGGAACTGAGTGGGAAAAATGAGAGAGAGAGAGACAAACCATGAGAGACCCCTAACTCTGGGAAACAAAGGGTTGCAGAAGGGAAGGTGGGTGGGCAGTCGGAGTGATGGGCACTGAGGAGGGTACTTGATGGGATGAGCACTGGGGTGTTATACTGTATGTTGGCAAATTGAACTTAAATAAAAACAAATGGAAAAAAATATGAAAATCTAAATTCTACACTGGCCAAATACAGTAATTTTAACATTCTTCTAAATACAGAGATTTTCTTGCTTTTACTATGTCCGATATTGCTAACATAATTGGTGATGTATCTCAGCTGAGTAGATAGTGATCCCAAACTGCTAGTTGAAATAGACCTTTAAAAAATAAGGTTTGGGAAAAGATCTCAGAGGATTTGGCTATGTAAACACATATAAGGGTTGAAAGAGCCACATCAAATAGACTCTGAGGCCGCCAAGCCACTGAAGACTTCACCAAGTCAGTGGTGGGTCAAATGGAAGGATTTGCATTTTCATTACTCCTGTGTTAGGTCTGTTGCCACCTTTGTATTTGCAGTCCCCTTCTCTCTCTCTCTCTCTCTCTCTGGCTCTCCTACCTCACTCCCTCCTCTTCTCCCTCCCTCCTGCTGTAAAAGTTTTTAAAAAAGGAAGAAAAAGGAATAATTATTGACAGCTCTAAAAAACACACTTCTGATGACTAACATAAAACACATGCTAACTTTTCATCTGAACTTTCAATTGTGGAAAAACTGCTACCCTAAAGGAAAGGAGGAGCAAGGGTCTTCTCTGCATTGCTATAGTCCATCAATCTAAACTGTTCACAAATGTGGTCAATGACTCAGGGCCAGACCCTGTAGAGACTACCGGGGAGAAATCCAATTTCATTTGACAGACTCAAAACAAGCAAATTCTCCTTTTGTGCTTTTTTCCCGAGTCATGCTTCTTTTGGACAATACACTTTGGGAGATATATGATAGGGAAATGATATAGTTACATAGAGGTATAGATAGTTACATAGTCAGATGAAATCTGATCAAAGGGGAAATCCTTCTTTCTCCCTTCTGTTAGGATATATAGGTTATGCTGAGTCACATCTTTGTGTCCTAAACTATGGCAGAGCTACATCGCTGAAGGAGATAGAAACTGCAAATTTGTAATGAGAATATTCACTGTCACTCTTTTACTCTTCCAAATAAAGAGAGTAAATTTTAGAGTCAAGTGGCCACGAATTTAAACCTATGAAATTTTCAGCTTTTTCATCTGTAAAATAGTGATCATACTATTTGCTCCAATGTCAGCTCTTCATTCTACATGTATTCATTGAATAACTGCCATATGTCAGGCAAAATTCAAAGTGATACAAAGATAGCAGTGAACAAGACAGACTAAGTTCTAACTTCATGAAGCTCACCTTCTACCTATTATTATTGGAACAATAATAAAAGGTTTTCAATAGATACTTTTCTTTATCCTCAGCTACAGTTTTATAATGTGATAATAAAACTATATGTACAACATATAACTAGGAACATTTATAATTAAATAGCCTATAAAGAAGGATATATTTTTAAATATTTATTTATTCAGAGAGAGAGAGAGAGAGAAAGAGGCAGAGATATAGGCAGAGGGAGAAGCAGGATCCCTGCAGGGAGCCCAATGTGGGACTCAGTCCCAGGACCTTGGGATCACACCCTGAGCCGAAGGCAGATGCTCAACTGCTGAGCCACCTAGGCGTCCTGAGAAGGATATTTTTAAGGAAGCTTTTAAAAAATATTAATTAAAATTTTATTCTTATAAGATGGCCTTGATACTCTTTCTCTTAATTAATAAATAGGCATTTGGTACACTTAATGAGTTTTAACTTACATCTGCACAATTAAAAAGCCTTTATTCCATTGTCTATACCCTACTGTTGAAATGCCTTGGAGTAGATGTTCCAAAATTCATCTGTATGTTTAGCATTATCTCTTATTACCAGAATGTGAATCTTTGACCCTAGTCTACTGTTAATTCTCAGTTCATTCCAAACTGTGCACATATCCACATTGTTTCATAAATAGGAATATCTTTCTTATACCCACACCCTATTCAAATGCTACCCATGCATCAAGATCATGCAAGTCCTGCATCTATCATGACATTTTCCCTGACTGGTGTTTTGTGCTTTGAATTTCTTCTTTCATTGCTTATTGCTACAATGACCATATCTCCTGAACCATACCCATGCTACATATGACTCTGTTGTCTAATTATAGACTGCTGTGAATTGTTATAACTTTTTTCCAGAGTGCTTCTTCTGTCTACTTAGTTAGTTTTTATAAGTTCCTGACAGGCACTTAACACTGAATAGGTAGATAATTCAATCAAGCCATTGACCAGTATTTTGACTATCCCCCTGTGCAGATGGCTCATATGTAACTAACTTATTTTTGCAATTAATATAATAGGAGAGCTATGGGTATGGAAGGTAATTTATGGCTCTCCTCCAATCCCCCTGGATATAAACGTATCCAGGAATTGGATCTTACGGGGATGTTTACTACAAAAACAGCCATCTGGATATATCAGGGGAAATAAAAAAAATGTTCCTGTAAGAATTTCTTCCATATTCTCCTTTTGGTGAGTAATGGAGAGATGAAAACTCATGGTATACAGAAATAAATAAAACTATTACACATGGTCTTCAAATGGGATTCTGGTAACCAATCAGAATTATGTTTTCTTGAAAGCCAAGATCACTTATTACATCACATCCTAAAAGAATAAATGGTTTTTAGTGAGTAATGTAATCATTAAAAGAAATAGTATAAATGAAATCCTCCCAATTGATTTTGATGAACAATAATAATAAAAAGAGAATGGCAATTAATCGATGAAAGATGGAATGACAAACCATTTGCCCCTTTTCCTGCTGTCTCTTTTCCGCTACATCTTATGTCTCTTCCATATCCAGCACTAACCTGCTTTCTGAATGAGATCAATGTAACTAGTAAAGTGTAAAATGCTGGGCCATTATAGTGATGATCTTTGTTCTGCCATTGCTGACATCCAAATTTACTGATATTGATATAATAAGCCATTTTGTGTTTTCATTTGTATAAACCAAATGTGTGGCTTAGCTTATTGATTTTGTAATCAAGATATAGTTTACTGAAGTGTTTATAAAATGAACTTGTAAACACACATTCTTTGCTCATTCATTAATCCAACAGGCATCTCTTATGTAGCCTGCACTTTGCTGATGTCTATAGAAAATTTAATCTGGAGAGAATGGTAGATGTGAACATGGCACAGGAGTGAAGATGGGCTATTGAGGCAATTTACTGAAGAAGTTAGAAGGAGACTATGGCAAGAAGAGAAAAAGGGAAATAAACTAAAAATGTGTTGGTAGTTTTTTTTTAAAATAAGAATAGAATGAATAGGGGAAAACTGAGATTTAAAAAGATAATTGGAAAGAAAGATAACTGGAGAAAAAATATACAAATTCAAGGATTAGGAGACAGAATAAGAACAGACTCTTCGTACACTTTCACATACACTACCTAACTTAACCCTCAAATAATTTTGTTATAAATTAGTATTATCTTCATTTTACAAATTAGGGTATTTAAATTCAGTTAAGGCTAAAGTATTTCCCCAAATCATCTGCTTAAATATTCACTAGAAGCAGACTACACCTCAGTTTTGTTTGTCTGCTATTTATTCCAAGTCCTCAGGGATGATGTCAAGGGCACAGGTGAAGAGAGTAGGTTTTGTTTTGTTTTGTTTTGTTTTTAAAAATTATTTATTTATTTTAGAGAGAGAGAGCACAAATGGGAGGGGCAGCAAGAATCTCCAGCGGACTCCTCATTGAGTGCAGAGCCTAACTTGGGGCATGATTACATGACCTTGAGATCATGACCTGAGCAGAAATCAAGAGTTTGATGCTTAACTGACTTCTCCACCCAGGTGCTCCAAGAGTAGCTTTAAAAAGAGAAGCCATCCCATTTTCTAATGAAGGATGAGAAGCATTTTCTCATGACAAAATGCAGGGAGTTAAGGATGTGCTGATACAGGAGTAGTGTGGGAATGCTCTAGGGTATTATGGACAGCTAGAAGATCTGCAATGCCTGCTACAGACAGTGAGTTCCAAAAAGGGGAGTAGAAAACTTTTGAAGCAACTGGAGACAGGTTGTACCTGAGAAGTATAACTGCCTAGTGGATATCTCATGTTTGCTAATGATGCACCTTTATTAAGGAACGTTCTTTAGTAATGTACCATGCGCACATACATGCCTACAGACTTTGGCTAAACCCACCCTTCGAACTGCACAGTCCATTTTAAATTCTTTAGCATCTCTGATTTTATTTGCCCTCATAAAATCAAAATGAAATTTGTAGATCAGTTCTTGTCATCGCCCTTTTATAGTAGAGAAAACTGAAGTTTTAAGATACCAAGTAATTATAATCATATCTCCCTCAGTCTTGTTTTCCTGGAAGATGCATTTTTGCCTCCTATACAAGAATAGTTCCTCCAACCACGTGACTGATCCTATGATTCTGGTCTTCTCTAAGATTTTGTCCTTCAGTTTTTTTTTGTCCTCCCAGCTTTCCTTTGACCCTAGTCCTTTTTATCACGATAGAAACATGATCAGTCTTACCTCTTATATATTAAAGAAAAATGTCTTTCCTCCATATGTTGTTTCTATTTCAAGTTCTAAGTCTGTCTGTTAATGGGTATCCGAAGAGTGGTTAAGAATATCTGACTTATTAACTGTGGGATCTAAGGCACATTACTTAATCTTTCAAGACCTCAGTTTTATCACTTTAAAGTGAGGATAACAATACATTTTTAATAGATTTTAATGATTAATGGCTTAGTTACTACAGAGCGCTTGGCACAGAGCCTGACACATGGCAAGCACTCAAAAGACTAAATAATTATAATAATAATAATTATTACACTAATTCACAGGTACGCCTCTTGGAAATGCAATCTATACATGCCCTCTCCAATTCTTTATCTCCTATTTACTCTTTAATGACTTTACCTAAAGACTACACTAAAATTCTTCTTGCTAAGGTTGCCAATGTCTTTCAAACTAAAATAATTCACTGTAATTTTTCATATTCTCCATCTTAATCTTTCTATAGCACTGAGGCCCATAAATGCTTCCTCCTTTGAAAAACTCTTCTACCATGCTTTCTGTAGCACTGTGGTTTTTTTTTTTTTTTTTTTTTTTTTTTTATCTTCCTATTCCTCCAATCATTCAATAGCCCTGTTTTTTGAGTCTTCTTTCCTCCTCTCTCTCCCTTAGAGTTCGAGTGGCCTGGAAGTCTCTTCTTGAAACTTCGCTTTCCGAGCCTTATATGTTCCCTTTATCTAAACGTGGAACTTCAACTCTTCTTGTGCACTGTTGATTTCTGAATTTTTGCTGCATAAATATAGACTCTGTTATCATTAAATAGATCATTTCCACTTGCATGTCCTATCATCGTCCAAAATGTAACATGTCCATAATTAATAAAAAAATATTCCCTTTTCTTACTTTGAAATATTCTCTTGTAATTGTATTTCCTTACCTTTTCAGAAGCCTGGCTGTAACTGCAGACACCTCTCTCATACCCCTTTAGCAGCCAAGTTCTGCAGACTCTCCCTTCCATGTATCTCTCTCTTTGTGCACTCCTTCCTTTCCATCCTACCCAAGTACAACGCCTCTGGCCTCTTCCCTTAACCTTTCAGTTTCTCCCTGCTTCTGTCTATCTTTCAGTTTACCCTCTATATGGCTTGGAGAGTGATTTTTTTTTTTTACTAAAACTTTAAATTACTTTTGTATCACAGAGAAAATAAAAAGCAAAACTGAAAGTACTAAGCCTCACCCAGAGGCCTGTGATTCTGTGGCCCACCTGTCATGCTCCCCAGATCTACTTCTCAGGGTCTTCTGTGTCTTCTCTGCTGCAGTGCCTCCTGTTGGAGCACTGCCAACCTCTTTACTTCCTGTCCAGCTCTCTCCTGCTATTTTTCACACTTAACTCAAGACTGTCCTTCTCTATAACTCTACATAAATGGAACTGAAGGAGTTTTAAGTGAAAAGAACATGCTGCAAATGGACACACACACGCACATACATCTAGTATGTATATTGTATATATAATATCATATTTTAATTATATATATATTAATATATAATATCATCCTTTCTGTTAAAAACAGTAGAAAATCCTAAGTTGTCAGAAAGGAAACACATGAAAAATTAATATTTTCCTCTGAGCCTGAGAATGAACTGACATGGGGGAGGACTGGTCTTAAAATAGTTACTTTGAATAATTTGTAAAACTTCACCTTTTGGTGTTCTGTGGACTTTTTTCTTTAATAAAAATGGTTTAAAAAGGATTTCCTTCTCTAGAAAGCCTCTAGTGTCCTACTCATTTTGCTATACAATTTAGATGCATCTCCTTTTTTACTCAATCACACCTCATTCATACAGCCATTGCAAAATTCAGTTATTTTCCAAGTGAAATACTTATTTTTATTCTCACATTAGACTATATAATTCTTAGCAAAAAGTACCATCTTTAGAACCCGGGCAGTTAGCTTACAACCTGGCACACTGTAGCCTTACAATACGCGTTTGGATGGATAGTGATTCACCAACAAGGTTGTTGCTTTTCCTATTGCATCACATTGTCCCTGTCCCCCATATCTCTCTCTCTCTCTCTCTCTCTCTGTCTCTCTCTATTATACATACATAGGTAATATGTATATATTATATATACACATATATTTATTGGAAATGTTTTAGTGTTAGGTACATACTAAATTGTTCCTAAGGGTGTTCACACATTGACTGGAGAATCTTGCCCTATATTACTATTAAATCACTATGGTACCCTATTTAAATTATTTGAGCCTCATTTACCATATCTGTCAAATAAGAAGATTAAATCAGCTAGTTTTTAGTTACTTGGTAAACTCTAAACTTTTAAATTTCTTACAAGCACTTTATTGTTTGATTAACAAATTTTTGGGGTAATTCTAAATGCAAAGATATATGCAATAATAGGAGGATATGTGTTCTTGGGGCAGATTGCTACATTTTCACATTTATTTTGTTTACCTTTCCTTTTCCATTTACTGACACATTAATGTCATTTTCCAATAAGAGTATAGCACCTTATTTATATATAATAGCAACATCATAAATTGCTTGATTTATTGAAAACAATAAACTAAACATGTTACAGAAGAAACTGGTGCCTTTCATTGGTATTATCTCCTTCAAGATGACAGGCGATCTCGGGGGGCCAGAGAATTCTTAGTTGTATGAGTTTTGTGACTAATAGGTGGTTTGATGTGACAAGAGCTGGCTGTCTTGGGAAATTGAACTATCTTTATGCTCAATACCCTTTGTGTCTCATTCTTTGTAGGTTATTGTTGGAGGTCTGTGGGGACCTTTTTTACAGTTTGCATTCACCGACAATATGAGATCAGCAAGAACTCTGTAGTTTTACTGTCATATTGATCTGCTGCCATTTCATCAGTAGCTAATTTGCTTGTTAGCAGTTATTTTAAAAGCTATTTATATATAAATATATTAGGTTTATGTTATATACCAAATTTTTATTTATTTTTTGCTGAATTAAAGAAAAATACTATAACTTAGCTCTGAAGACTATACTTTATGCTAAATAGTTCTGATATAAGTTCTGTGGGTAATTGTTTTCAAAATCACAAATATATTATTGTGAATTTTATATCTTTGATAAGCAACATGTAAGTTCAAAGAAAATAAGAGGGACTAACATATTCACAAGAAAATATCATTTGTAAACCACCCTTTAGTCTATAAAATTTATATACAAATAGTAAGAAGGTGATGTATTATGAATTCATGAACACTCCTCCTAAAGTGGGGATTTATTTGAAGTCGAACACTCAATAACTGTGTGGGTTGATTGATTCTCTGTTCTGAAGGTGACCATAATACCCCCTCTTTTCATACCAATTACTGAAGGAAAAAAAGCCTCTTTTCTGCCTTCTCTGGAAAAAGAGATATGTTTCCACTTTCTGAAGCCAGTTTCTGACACAAGTATTATCTGAAATGACTTCCTTGTAAGCTGAAATGCCTATGTGTGTGTTTCCCCCATGAACCACATATCTCCACAAGGAGAATCCATATCTCCAGGAAAATCTAATAAAACACAAGGAAAAAATTAAGAAGCCGTAGGCTAGCATAATATAGTATTTTCCCCAATTAAAATATGCCAAACTATAAAATATATTTGGGGATTGTTTTAATGTGTAGCTGATATTTGCATATATGCATGTATATATATATATACACACACACATATATTACATATATATACATGTATGTTGTTGCTAAAAATAAGAGCAATAGAAACACCACATATAAGCCCTAGAGCCGGTGTTATATGCTGCCCTTCTGCTGGTGGGGCAGGGATAGGTAGTGTTATCTCGCTTAGAAATAGAAAGGCTTGGATTTTATCCCTAGGCAATAAAAAGGGGAGCAGGGTAGAGTCATCGCAGCATTACAAAATGCTGCATAAAATGTGATGGCATTAAGTAGTCACCAAGACATCGAAGAAAGGGCTAGTAAAAAAAAAATCTTATTATTACAGAATAAATTATAACATTTATGGTGGCAAGAAAAAAATTCTGCTGTGAGAAATCACTGTGTGCATACTGACATATTCTAAACCAAGAAATAATAACAGTAATGACAAAAATGGTCTTCAGATGGAGACATCTGGCAGAAGCTAATGCAATATTGTTATGGAGATGACTTGCACAGTTTAGGATGTAAAGAATTATCTGAAGAAATTGAAGATACTATGACAACAAAATTTGGTTGAGGGGAAGAAGGAAACAGAGTTTCTAAGGAATAAAAAAGTTACTCAATGAAATAGAAGTGCCACTGGGAATGTTTAAAAGAGATCAGAATCATCTGAAGAAGGAATTGTGAAAGTGAATGGATGATATGAGAAAATTGCTGACATTGTAGCATGGATAGACAAAAACGAAAATACGAAGGAGGATAAAAATAGGAAGGCTTTATAAAAAGGGATTGAAAAGATACTACTTGAATTGCTACTATCAGAGAACAAAGACAGTAACAGTGAAAGGGGAAAGTCAAAGTTTTGAAAATTTCCCTAATTTATGACAGACATCAGATTCATCAGAATTGTCATATTTAAGGAAGATGGTGAGACTATAATTAGATAAATATAAATAAATCCACATCTAGATATAGCATACATTTGGAGAACATAAAAAGCCACAAGGAGTAGAGGAAAGAAGAAAACGGGGCATAAAAAACATTTATGAATAAAATAACTAGGGATTAATACAAATGGATATTGATTATAAAAAAAATGAGAATGACAACTATAATATAGTAATAAAATTCTATAAAACATTAATATGTAAAATGGGTGAATTTGGAGGGATATAGCATACTGAGATCCTTCTGTTAATTCAAAGATTAAAAGTTAGGCTTTGCTAAGCCAAGCATTCATATTAAAAAACATAGGGGAAATTTCTAAAAATAAAAATACAAGGAGAGTAAATTAAAGGGTACAGAATAATTGATTAATGGTATAGAAGATAAGCATGAAACACACAAAAAAGATATATGAATGAAATGCTTATTAATTAGCACACAATCATATAATGGGATTTATTCCAAATTTATCAATAATCATAGTAATTGTGAAGAGAATAAATATCTTAAAAGTGATTTTCAGAGGGAAGGACAAAAGTTACATGCAGTTATATGATCTAAAGTGCTGATGGTAAGGAGAAGAAAGAATATAGCAGGCAAATGTTAACCAACAAAAAGCTGATGTAGTGAGATTAATATCATTCTACTGTGAGGAATTTGTTTACAAGCAACAAAACATCTAAAGCTCTTAGAAATAAATCCAATATACATATATACATGCATATATATATATGTGTGTGTGTGTGTGTGTGTGTGTGTGTGTGTGTTTGCAAATATCTACTGGGAAAATAATGAAGCTTTGTCTATATTCCCTAGACAAAACTCAACTTTCAACTCCAAAAAAAATTAGATATTTAAATATAAAAGCAAAACTTGGAAACTATTAGCAAAACTGTAGATGATGCCTTTATCAATTTATTATAAGCTACAGTAATTAAGATAATATGATATTGGCACAGATATAGACAAAAACTTAATGGAAGAGAGCCTTAAACTAACTTGTGTATATGTCAACATGGTGTGGTAGAAAGAACATTAAAAATAAGTGGAGAGAAAAAAATAAGTGGAGAATGAACTTAAAAAATTATACTTCAATTATTTAATCACATGGTAAAAGTTAAATTAGAAACCTACATCATATATCATTCAAACATTAATTTCAAATGCATAAAATATCTAAAGCAAAAGCAAAATTTAGAAGCATTTAGAAGAATTGGAAAAACATGATAAAGACTTCAGAGTAAGGAAGAGCTTCTTTCAAAAGACACAAAAGCATGAACTATGAAAGAGAAGATTAATACAATTTGCCATCTTAAGAGCCTGGGTGTCCATTGACAGATGAATGGATACAGAGAGGTGGCATATATAAACAATGGGATATTTCTCAGTCATCAAAAAGAATGAAACATTGCCATTTGCATTGACATGGATGGAACTAGAGTATATTATGCTAAGTGAAATAAGTCCGAGAA
>NW_023331305.1:0-42077 GCF_011100685.1 Canis lupus familiaris
TAGGGGGGCACAACAGGCAGTGGGAGCAGCACAGGCCGGTCAGAGCAGCACAGGTCCTAGGCAGCAGGGTGCCAGGAGGAAGCCGTCCAGGCCAGTTGGCGAGCGCAGCAGTGGCGCAGCGCACGCATCGGGGCGTGCATCAGGCTTCGGGAGCACGGCAGCAGTGGGCGCGCGACAGGCGGCGGGAACACAGCAGGCAGTGAGGGACAGCAGGCGTTGGGATCACAACCGGCAGTGGGGAGGCAACAGCCGCGGGAGCACACAGGCAGTGGCGGCACAACAGGCAGGGGGAGCAGCAGAGGCCGGTCAGAGAAACGCAGATCCTCGGCAGCAGCGTCGGCCAACGGGAGCACGGCGGGCCAGTGGAGCATGGCGCCTGAGGAAGCAGCACGGCCCGTGGGAGCGGCGCACGTCGGTCAGAGCAGCGCAGACCCTAGGTAGCGGCGGTGGCCAGAGGCAGCGCAGGCCGATGGAGCTCTGGTGGCTTAAGGAAGCAGCCCGGGCCAGTCAGAGCGGCGCAGGGGAGCGGGTGCCACGCAGTCGGACGGATCCCCAGGCCACAGGGTGCAGCGGTGGCCAGACGGGCAGCGAAGGCAGCGGGCGCAACACAGTCTGTGGTGGCAGTGCAGGCCTTGGCGCAGAGCATGTCGTCGGCGCCGCGCAGGCAGTGGGCGCACAGCGGCTGTGGGCCCGCAGCGGGCAGTGGGAGGACAACGGCAGTGGGAGCAGCACATGCGGTCGGAGCAGCACCGACCTGACGCAGCAGAGGCGGCCAGAGGGTGAAGCGGAGACCAGAGGCACGCAGGCGGCAGAGAGCAGGGCAGGAAGGACGGAGCAGCACGGGCCGGAGGGAGCGGCGCACACCACAGAGAGGAGAGCGGGCGGGAGAGGGAGCAGCGCGGGCAGAGCGAGCAGCGCGGGGCAGAGCGAGCAGCGCAGGCGAGCAGGGCAGGGGGGGCAGCGCAGGCCGCAGGGAGCAGTGGAAGGAGCAGCGCACATGAGAGGGAGCAGCACGGGCCGGAGGGACAGGGTGGAGGGCAGAGGGAGGAGCAAAGGCCAGAAGGAGCAGCGCAGGACATAGGGAGCAGCGCAGGCTGGGGCCAGCGCAGGCCGGAGGGAGCAGCGCGGGCCGCGGAGGGAGCGCAGGGCGATGGGTGCAGCGCAGGGCAGGGGGAGCAGCGCAGGCGTGAGGCAGCAGCGCAGGACGAAGGGAGCGGCGCTGGGCATAGGGAGCAGCGCAGGCAGGCCTGGGGGTGCAGCGCGGGCCGCGGAGGGAGCAGCACAGGCCGGAGGGAGGGGTGGAGGGGAGAGGGAGGTGCAAAGGCCACAAGGAGCAGCAGGGCATAGGGAGCAGAGCAGGGCTGGGGGAGCAGCGCGGTGGGTGCAGCGCAGGGCAGGGGGAGCAGCGCAGGCGTGAGCAGCAACGCAGGGCTTAGGGCAGCGCTGGGCATAGGGAGCAGCGCAGGCCTGCGGGTGCAGCGCGGGCCGCGGAGGGAGCGCAGCGCGGTGGTGCAGCGCAAGGCAGGGGGAGCAGCGCGGGCCTGGGGTGCAGCGCAGGCCGGAGGGAGCAGCGCGGGCCAGAGGAAGCAGCTCAGCCGGAGGCGGAAGCGCACGCCTGCGGAAGGAGCGAAGGAGCGCAAGACACAGGGAGCAACAGAGGTCCGCGGGAGCAGCGCAGATCAGTGGAGCAGCACAGGCGAGAGACAGAGAGAAGCGGAGTCAAGAAGCAGCGCAGGGGCCGGCGGACAGGCTGCAGGGAGCAGCGCAGCCTTGGGGGAGCGGCGCAGACCGGGGGGAGCAGCGGAGGTGAGAGGGAGGAGGAGGCCACACGGAGCAGCAGCAGCAGCAGCGCAGAGCAGAGGGAGCAGCGCAAAGCAAAGGGAGCGGCGCAAGCCAGAGGGAGGAGTGCATCCCACGGGAGCAGGCAGGGTGGTGGGAGCAGCGCAGGGCGTTAGGAGCAGCGCAGGCTGATGGCAGTAGAGGGAGCAGCGGGGCCCGGAAGGAGGGCAGGCAGTGGCGCGGCACAGGCAGAGGGCGCGGCGCGGGCAGCGGGAGCACAGCGGGCTGTGGGACCTCAGCCGGCAGTGGGCGCACAACAGGCAGTGACGACGACGGGCAGTGGGGGCACAGCAGGCAGCGGCAGCACTGCGGGCTGCTCAGAGCAGCACAGGTAACAGGCAGCAGCGCAGGCCAGTGGGGGCAGCACAGGTCACTGCGGGGAGACCAGGCTGGGGCAGCACAGAGCACAGGCAGCAGCAGTGGCCTCAGGGAGTATTGCAGGCAGGGGGAGGACGGCAGGCAGGGGGAGGACAGCAGGCAGTGTGGGAGGACAGCAGGCAGGGGAGCACGGCAGGCAGTGGGGGGACAACAGGCAGTGGGGACACAACAGGCAGTGGGGGGGACAACAGGCAGTGGGAGCAGCACAGGCCGGTCAGAGCAGCACAGAAGACAGGCAGCAGGGGTGCCAGGAGGAAGCAGCGCAGGGCAGCTGGCGAGCGCAGGCAGCGGGCGTGCAGCAGGCAGCGGGAGCGCAGCAGGCAGTGGGAGCGGCCCAGGCCGGTCGGAGCAGCGCACACCACCGGCAGCGGCGGTGGCCAGCGAGGGCAGGGCAGGCCGATGGAGCACGACGGCCCGAGGAAGCAGCCCAGGCCAGTGGGAACAGAGCAGGGCAGGCGTGCGCAACGCAGGTTGCTCAGAGCAGCGGAGACTACGGGAAGCAGCGGTGGCCAGAGGGAGAAGTGGCGGCTGAGGGTGCAGCGGTGGCCACGGGGAGCAGCGCAGGCCAACGGAGCCCCCGTGGCTTAAGGAAGCAGCAGCCCAGGCCAATCGGAGCAGCGCAGGTGAGCGTGAGCAACGCAGGTCGGATGGAGCAGCGCAGGCCATAGAGTGCGGCGGTGGCCAGACGGTCAGCGAAGGCGGTGGGCGCAGAAGAGATGGCGGGCGCGGCGCAGGCAGCGGGCCCACAGCGGGCAGTGGACGCTCAACAGGCCGCGGGAGCTCAGAAGCCAGCGGGCGCACCAAAGGCAGTGGGCACGCAACAGGCAGGGGGATCTTCAAAAGGCAGTGGGAGCCCGACACGCGGTGGGAGCACGACAGGCCGTGGGAGCAGCACAGGCCGGTCAGGGCAGCACAGCACCATCGGCAGCAGCGGTGGCCAACGGGAGCACGGCAGGCGAATGGAGCAGGCGGCCTGAGGAAGGGCACGGGCCAGTGGGAGCAGCGCAGGTCGATCAGAGCAGCAAGATCATAGGGAGCGGCGGTGGCGCCAAGAGGGAGCAGCGCAGGCAGAGGGAGCAGCGCAGGCCAATGGAGCGGCGGGGGCTGAAGGAAGCAGCCCAGGCCAGGCAGAGCAGCGCACGTCACTGGTGCGGAGCGAGCGGAGGTCGGTCAGAGCAGCGCAGACAGTAGGCAGCAGCGGTGGCCAGAGGGAGCAGCGGTGCCCGGAGGAACGGCGCAGGCCAGAGGATGCAGTGCAGCCAAAGGAACGGCCGAAGAACGGCGCAGGCCAGAGGATGCAGTGCAGGCCAAAGGGCAACGGTGGCCGAAGAACCAGCACAGGCCAGTGGGAGCAGCACAGGTCGCCGTGGGGTGAGCACGTTGGGGAGCAGCACAGGGCACAGGCGGCGGCAGTGGCCTCAGGGAGTATTGCAGGCAGTGGGCACGGCGCAGGCTGCGGGAATACGGCAGGCAGGATGAGGACAATAGGCGGGGGGGGGGTACAACTGGGGGGGCACAACAGGCAGTGGGGGCACCGCAGGCTGTGGGGGGACAACAGGCTTTGGGGGGCACAACAGGCTGGGGGGGCAACAAAGGCAGGGGGGCACCACAGGCTGTGGGGGGACAACAGGCAGGGGGGCACCACAGGCTGTGGGGGGACAACAGGCAGTGGGGGCACCACAGGCTGTGAGGGGGACAACAGGCAGTGGGGGCACCACAGGCTGTGTGGGGACCACAGGCAGTGGGGGCACAACAACAGGCTGTGGGGACAAAGGCTGTGGGGGGCACAACAGGCTGTGGGGAGACAACAAGTAGTGGGGGCACCACAGCCTGTGGGGGGACAAGAGGCTGTGGGGGCACAACAGGCTGTGGGGAGACAACAAGTAGTGGGGGCACCACAGCCTGTGGGGGGACAACAGGCAGTGGGGGGCACAACAGGCTGTGGGGGGGCACAACAGGCAGTGGGGGCACCACAGCCTGTGGGGGGACAGCAGGCTGTGGGGGGCACAACAGGCTGTGGGGGGGCACAACAGGCTGTAGGGGGGCACAACAGGCAGTGGGAGCAGCACAGGCGGTCAGAGCAGCACAGGTCCTAGGCAGCAGGGGTGCCAGGAGGAAGCCGTCCAGGCCAGTTGGCGAGCGCAGGCAGTGGCGCAGCGCACGCAGCGGGCGTGCAGCAGGCTTCGGGAGCACGGCAGGCAGTGGCGCGCGACAGGCGGCGGGAACACAGCAGGCAGTGAGGGGACAGCAGGCGTTGGGATCACAACCGGCAGTGGGGAGGCAACGAGCCGCGGGAGCACAACAGGCAGTGGGGCACAAGGCAGGGGGAGCAGAGGCCGGTCAGAGAAACGCAGATCCTCGGCAGCAGCGTCGGCCAACGGGAGCACGGCGGGCCAGTGGAGCATGGCGGCCTGAGGAAGCAGCACGGGCCCGTGGGAGCGGCGCACGTCGGTCAGAGCAGCGCAGACCCTAGGTAGCGGCGGTGGCCAGAGGGAGCAGCGCAGGCCGATGGAGCTCTGGTGGCTTAAGGAAGCAGCCCGGGCCAGTCAGAGCGGCGCAGGGGAGCGGGTGCCACGCAGGTCGGACGGAGCAGCAGCCCAGGCCACAGGGTGCAGCGGTGGCCAGACGGGCAGCGAAGGCAGCGGGCGCAACACAGTCTGTGGTGGCAGTGCAGGCCTTGGCGCAGAGCATGTCGTCGGCGCCGCGCAGGCAGTGGGCGCACAGCGGGCTGTGGGCCCGCAGCGGGCAGTGGGAGGACAACGGGCAGTGGGAGCAGCACATGCGGTCGGAGCAGCACGCACGACACGCAGCAGAGGCGGCCAGAGGGTGAAGCGGAGACCAGAGGCAGCGCAGGCGGCAGAGAGCAGGGCAGGAAGGACGGAGCAGCACGGGCCGGAGGGAGCGGCGCACACCACAGAGAGGAGAGCGGGGCGGGGGGAGAGGGAGCAGCGCGGGGCAGAGCGAGCAGCGCGGGGCAGAGCGAGCAGCGCAGGCGAGCAGGGCAGGGGGGGCAGCGCAGGCCGCAGGGAGCAGTGGAAGGAGCAGCGCACATGAGAGGGAGCAGCACGGCCGGAGGGACAGGGTGGAGGGCAGAGGGAGGAGCAAAGGCCAGAAGGAGCAGCGCAGGACATAGGGAGCAGCGCAGGGCTGGGGCAGCAGCGCAGGCCGGAGGGAGCAGGCGGGCGCGGAGGAGGGAGCGCAGGGCGATGGGTGCAGCGCAGGGCAGGGGAGAGCGCAGGCGTGAGGCAGCAGCGCAGGACGAAGGGAGCGGCGCTGGGCATAGGGAGCAGCGCAGGCAGGCCTGGGGGTGCAGCGCGGCCGCGGAGGGAGCAGCACAGGCCGGAGGGAGGGGTGGAGGGAGAGGGAGGGCAAAGGCCACAAGGAGCAGCGCAGGGCATAGGGAGCAGAGCAGGGCTGGGGAGCAGCGCGGTGGGTGCAGCGCAGGGCAGGGGGAGCAGCGCAGGCGTGAGGCAGCAACGCAGGGCTTAGGGAGCAGCGCTGGGCATGGGAGCAGCGCAGGCCTGCGGGTGCAGCGCGGGCGCGGAGGGAGCGCAGCGCGGTGGGTGCAGCGCAAGGCAGGGGGAGCAGCGCGGGCCTGGGGGTGCAGCGCAGGCCGGAGGGAGCAGCGCGGGGCCAGAGAAGCAGCTCAGCCGGGAGGCGGAAGCGCACGCCTGCGGAAGGAGCGAAGGAGCGCAAGACACAGGGAGCAACAGAGGTCCGCGGGAGCAGCGCAGATCAGTGGGAGCAGCACAGGCGAGAGACAGAGAGAAGCGGAGTCAAGAAGCAGCGCAGGGGGGCCGGCGGACAGGCTGCAGGGAGCAGCGCAGCCTTGGGGGAGCGGCGCAGACCGGGGGGAGCAGCGGAGGTGAGAGGGAGGAGGAAGGCCACACGGAGCAGCAGCAGCAGCAGCGCAGAGCAGAGGGAGCAGCGCAAAGCAAAGGGAGCGGCGCAAGCCAGAGGAGGAGTGCATCCCACGGGAGCAGGGCAGGGTGGTGGGAGCAGCGCAGGGCGTTAGGAGCAGCGCAGGCTGATGGCAGTAGCGGAGGGAGCAGCGGGGCCCGGAAGGAGGAGCGCAGGCAGTGGCGCGGCACAGGCAGAGGGCGCGGCGCGGGCAGCGGGAGCACAGCGGGCTGTGGGACCTCAGCCGGCAGTGGGCGCACAACAGGCAGTGACGACGACGGGCAGTGGGGGCACAGCAGGCAGCGGCAGCACTGCGGGCTGCTCAGAGCAGCACAGGTAACAGGCAGCAGCGCAGGCCAGTGGGGGCAGCACAGGTCACTGCGGGGAGACCAGGCTGGGGAGCAGCAGAGCACAGGCAGCAGCAGTGGCCTCAGGGAGTATTGCAGGCAGGGGGAGGACGGCAGGCAGGGGGAGGACAGCAGGCAGTGTGGGAGGACAGCAGGCAGGGGGAGCACGGCAGGCAGTGGGGGGACAACAGGCAGTGGGGACACAACAGGCAGTGGGGGGGACAACAGGCAGTGGGAGCAGCACAGGCCGGTCAGAGCAGCACAGAAGACAGGCAGCAGGGGTGCCAGGAGGAAGCAGCGCAGGGCAGCTGGCGAGCGCAGGCAGCGGGCGTGCAGCAGGCAGCGGGAGCGCAGCAGGCAGTGGGAGCGGCCCAGGCCGGTCGGAGCAGCGCACACCACCGGCAGCGGCGGTGGCCAGCGAGGGCAGGGCAGGCCGATGGAGCACGACGGCCCGAGGAAGCAGCCCAGGCCAGTGGGAACAGAGCAGGGCAGGCGTGCGCAACGCAGGTTGCTCAGAGCAGCGGAGACTACGGGAAGCAGCGGTGGCCAGAGGGAGAAGTGGCGGCTGAGGGTGCAGCGGTGGCCACGGGGAGCAGCGCAG
The DNA here is from genome assembly GCF_011100685.1 of Canis lupus familiaris. Taxonomy (NCBI): domain Eukaryota; kingdom Metazoa; phylum Chordata; class Mammalia; order Carnivora; family Canidae; genus Canis; species Canis lupus. The sequence goes on from NW_023331305.1 coordinate 7,066, forward strand.
GCCAACGGAGCCCCGTGGCTTAAGGAAGCAGCAGCCCAGGCCAATCGGAGCAGCGCAGGTGAGCGTGAGCAACGCAGGTCGGATGGAGCAGCGCAGGCCATAGAGTGCGGCGGTGGCCAGACGGTCAGCGAAGGCGGTGGGCGCAGAAGAGATGGCGGGCGCGGCGCAGGCAGCGGGCCCACAGCGGGCAGTGGACGCTCAACAGGCCGCGGGAGCTCAGAAGCCAGCGGGCGCACCAAAGGCAGTGGGCACGCAACAGGCAGGGGGATCTTCAAAAGGCAGTGGGAGCCCGACACGCGGTGGGAGCACGACAGGCCGTGGGAGCAGCACAGGCCGGTCAGGGCAGCACGCACCATCGGCAGCAGCGGTGGCCAACGGGAGCACGGCAGGCGAATGGAGCATGGCGGCCTGAGGAAGCGGCAGCACGGGCCAGTGGGAGCAGCGCAGGTCGATCAGAGCAGCAAAGATCATAGGGAGCGGCGGTGGCCAGAGGGAGCAGCGCAGGCGAGAGGGAGCAGCGCAGGCCAATGGAGCGGCGGGGGCTGAAGGAAGCAGCCCAGGCCAGGCAGAGCAGCGCACGTCACTGTGCGGAGCGAGCGGAGGTCGGTCAGAGCAGCGCAGACCGTAGGCAGCAGCGGTGGCCAGAGGGAGCAGCGGTGCCCGGAGGGAACGGCGCAGGCCAGAGGATGCAGTGCAGGCCAAAGGGCAACGGTGGCCGAAGAACCAGCACAGGCCAGTGGGAGCAGCACAGGTCGCCGTGGGGTGAGCACGTTGGGGAGCAGCACAGGGCACAGGCGGCGCGGCAGTGGCCTCAGGGAGTATTGCAGGCAGTGGGCACGGCGCAGGCTGCGGGAATACGGCAGGCAGGATGAGTACAATAGGCGGGGGGGGGGGGTACAACTGGGGGGGCACAACAGGCAGTGGGGGCACCGCAGGCTGTGGGGGGACAACAGGCTTTGGGGGGCACAACAGGCTGGGGGGGCACAACAGGCAGGGGGGCAACACAGGCTGTGGGGGGACAACAGGCAGGGGGGCACCACAGGCTGTGGGGGGACAACAGGCAGTGGGGGCACCACAGGCTGTGAGGGGGACAACAGGCAGTGGGGGCACCACAGGCTGTGGGGGACCACAGGCAGTGGGGGCACAACAACAGGCTGTGGGGAGACAACAGGCTGTGGGGGGCACAACAGGCTGTGGGGAGACAACAAGTAGTGGGGGCACCACAGCCTGTGGGGGGACAAGAGGCTGTGGGGGCACAACAGGCTGTGGGGAGACAACAAGTAGTGGGGGCACCACAGCCTGTGGGGGGACAACAGGCAGTGGGGGGCACAACAGGCTGTGGGGGGGCACAACAGGCAGTGGGGGCACCACAGCCTGTGGGGGGACAGCAGGCTGTGGGGGGCACAACAGGCTGTAGGGGGGCACAACAGGCAGTGGGAGCAGCACAGGCCGGTCAGAGCAGCACAGGTCCTAGGCAGCAGGGGTGCCAGGAGGAAGCCGTCCAGGCCAGTTGGCGAGCGCAGGCAGTGGCGCAGCGCACGCAGCGGGCGTGCAGCAGGCTTCGGGAGCACGGCAGGCAGTGGGCGCGCGACAGGCGGCGGGAACACAGCAGGCAGTGAGGGGACAGCAGGCGTTGGGATCACAACCGGCAGTGGGGAGGCAACGAGCCGCGGGAGCACAACAGGCAGTGGCGGCACAACAGGCAGGGGAGCAGCAGAGGCCGGTCAGAGAAACGCAGATCCTCGGCAGCAGCGTCGGCCAACGGGAGCACGGCGGGCCAGTGGAGCATGGCGGCCTGAGGAAGCAGCACGGGCCCGTGGGAGCGGCGCACGTCGGTCAGAGCAGCGCAGACCCTAGGTAGCGGCGGTGGCCAGAGGGAGCAGCGCAGGCCGATGGAGCTCTGGTGGCTTAAGGAAGCAGCCCGGGCCAGTCAGAGCGGCGCAGGGGAGCGGGTGCCACGCAGGTCGGACGGAGCAGCCCAGGCCACAGGGTGCAGCGGTGGCCAGACGGGCAGCGAAGGCAGCGGGCGCAACACAGTCTGTGGTGGCAGTGCAGGCCTTGGCGCAGAGCATGTCGTCGGCGCCGCGCAGGCAGTGGGCGCACAGCGGGCTGTGGGCCCGCAGCGGGCAGTGGGAGGACAACGGGCAGTGGGAGCAGCACATGCGGTCGGAGCAGCACCGACCTGACGCAGCAGCGGCCAGAGGGGAAGCGGAGACCAGAGGCAGCGCAGGCGGCAGAGAGCAGGGCAGGAAGGACGGAGCAGCACGGGCCGGAGGGAGCGGCGCACACCACAGAGAGGAGAGCGGGGCGGGGGGAGAGGGAGCAGCGCGGGGCAGAGCGAGCAGCGCGGGGCAGAGCGAGCAGCGCAGGCGAGCAGGGCAGGGGGGGCAGCGCAGGCCGCAGGGAGCAGTGGAAGGAGCAGCGCACATGAGAGGGAGCAGCACAGGCCGGAGGGACAGGGTGGAGGGCAGAGGGAGGAGCAAAGGCCAGAAGGAGCAGCGCAGGACATAGGGAGCAGCGCAGGGCTGGGGCAGCAGCGCAGGCCGGAGGGAGCAGCGCGGGCCGCGGAGGGAGCGCAGGGCGATGGGTGCAGCGCAGGGCAGGGGGAGCAGCGCAGGCGTGAGGCAGCAGCGCAGGACGAAGGGAGCGGCGCTGGGCATAGGGAGCAGCGCAGGCAGGCCTGGGGGTGCAGCGCGGGCCGCGGAGGGAGCAGCACAGGCCGGAGGGAGGGGTGGAGGGGAGAGGGAGGTGCAAAGGCCACAAGGAGCAGCGCAGGGCATAGGGAGCAGAGCAGGGCTGGGGGAGCAGCGCGGTGGGTGCAGCGCAGGGCAGGGGGAGCAGCGCAGGCGTGAGGCAGCAACGCAGGGCTTAGGGAGCAGCGCTGGGCATAGGGAGCAGCGCAGGCCTGCGGGTGCAGCGCGGGCCGCGGAGGGAGCGCAGCGCGGTGGGTGCAGCGCAAGGCAGGGGGAGCAGCGCGGGCCTGGGGGTGCAGCGCAGGCCGGAGGGAGCAGCGCGGGCCAGAGGAAGCAGCTCAGCCGGGAGGCGGAAGCGCACGCCTGCGGAAGGAGCGAAGGAGCGCAAGACACAGGGAGCAACAGAGGTCCGCGGGAGCAGCGCAGATCAGTGGGAGCAGCACAGGCGAGAGACAGAGAGAAGCGGAGTCAAGAAGCAGCGCAGGGGGGCCGGCGGACAGGCTGCAGGGAGCAGCGCAGCCTTGGGGGAGCGGCGCAGACCGGGGGGAGCAGCGGAGGTGAGAGGGAGGAGGAAGGCCACACGGAGCAGCAGCAGCAGCAGCAGCAGAGCAGAGGGAGCAGCGCAAAGCAAAGGGAGCGGCGCAAGCCAGAGGGAGGAGTGCATCCCACGGGAGCAGGGCAGGGTGGTGGGAGCAGCGCAGGGCGTTAGGAGCAGCGCAGGCTGATGGCAGTAGCGGAGGGAGCAGCGGGGCCCGGAAGGAGGAGCGCAGGCAGTGGCGCGGCACAGGCAGAGGGCGCGGCGCGGGCAGCGGGAGCACAGCGGGCTGTGGGACCTCAGCCGGCAGTGGGCGCACAACAGGCAGTGACGACGACGGGCAGTGGGGGCACAGCAGGCAGCGGCAGCACTGCGGGCTGCTCAGAGCAGCACAGGTAACAGGCAGCAGCGCAGGCCAGTGGGGGCAGCACAGGTCACTGCGGGGAGACCAGGCTGGGGAGCAGCACAGAGCACAGGCAGCAGCAGTGGCCTCAGGGAGTATTGCAGGCAGGGGGAGGACGGCAGGCAGGGGGAGGACAGCAGGCAGTGTGGGAGGACAGCAGGCAGGGGGAGCACGGCAGGCAGTGGGGGGACAACAGGCAGTGGGGACACAACAGGCAGTGGGGGGGACAACAGGCAGTGGGAGCAGCACAGGCCGGTCAGAGCAGCACAGAAGACAGGCAGCAGGGGTGCCAGGAGGAAGCAGCGCAGGGCAGCTGGCGAGCGCAGGCAGCGGGCGTGCAGCAGGCAGCGGGAGCGCAGCAGGCAGTGGGAGCGGCCCAGGCCGGTCGGAGCAGCGCACACCACCGGCAGCGGCGGTGGCCAGCGAGGGCAGGGCAGGCCGATGGAGCACGACGGCCCGAGGAAGCAGCCCAGGCCAGTGGGAACAGAGCAGGGCAGGCGTGCGCAACGCAGGTTGCTCAGAGCAGCGGAGACTACGGGAAGCAGCGGTGGCCAGAGGGAGAAGTGGCGGCTGAGGGTGCAGCGGTGGCCACGGGGAGCAGCGCAGGCCAACGGAGCCCCCGTGGCTTAAGGAAGCAGCAGCCCAGGCCAATCGGAGCAGCGCAGGTGAGCGTGAGCAACGCAGGTCGGATGGAGCAGCGCAGGCCATAGAGTGCGGCGGTGGCCAGACGGTCAGCGAAGGCGGTGGGCGCAGAAGAGATGGCGGCGCGGCGCAGGCAGCGGGCCCACAGCGGGCAGTGGACGCTCAACAGGCCGCGGGAGCTCAGAAGCCAGCGGGCGCACCAAAGGCAGTGGGCACGCAACAGGCAGGGGGATCTTCAAAAGGCAGTGGGAGCCCGACACGCGGTGGGAGCACGACAGGCCGTGGGAGCAGCACAGGCCGGTCAGGGCAGCACGCACCATCGGCAGCAGCGGTGGCCAACGGGAGCACGGCAGGCGAATGGAGCATGGCGGCCTGAGGAAGCGGCACGGGCCAGTGGGAGCAGCGCAGGTCGATCAGAGCAGCAAAGATCATAGGGAGCGGCGGTGGCCAGAGGGAGCAGCGCAGGCGAGAGGGAGCAGCGCAGGCCAATGGAGCGGCGGGGGCTGAAGGAAGCAGCCCAGGCCAGGCAGAGCAGCGCACGTCACTGTGCGGAGCGAGCGGAGGTCGGTCAGAGCAGCGCAGACCGTAGGCAGCAGCGGTGGCCAGAGGGAGCAGCGGTGCCCGGAGGGAACGGCGCAGGCCAGAGGATGCAGTGCAGGCAAAGGGCACGGTGGCCGAAGGAGGCATGCAGTGCAGGCCAAAGGGCAACGGTGGCCGAAGAACCAGCACAGGCCAGTGGGAGCAGCACAGGTCGCCGTGGGGTGAGCACGTTGGGGAGCAGCACAGGGCACAGGCGGCGGCAGTGGCCTCAGGGAGTATTGCAGGCAGTGGGCACGGCGCAGGCTGCGGGAATACGGCAGGCAGGATGAGTACAATAGGCGGGGGGGGGGGTACAACTGGGGGGGCACAACAGGCAGTGGGGGCACCGCAGGCTGTGGGGGGACAACAGGCTTTGGGGGGCACAACAGGCTGGGGGGGCACAACAGGCAGGGGGGCAACACAGGCTGTGGGGGGACAACAGGCAGGGGGGCACCACAGGCTGTGGGGGGACAACAGGCAGTGGGGGCACCACAGGCTGTGAGGGGGACAACAGGCAGTGGGGGCACCACAGGCTGTGGGGGACCACAGGCAGTGGGGGCACAACAACAGGCTGTGGGGAGACAACAGGCTGTGGGGGGCACAACAGGCTGTGGGGAGACAACAAGTAGTGGGGGCACCACAGCCTGTGGGGGGACAAGAGGCTGTGGGGGCACAACAGGCTGTGGGGAGACAACAAGTAGTGGGGGCACCACAGCCTGTGGGGGGACAACAGGCAGTGGGGGGCACAACAGGCTGTGGGGGGGCACAACAGGCAGTGGGGGCACCACAGCCTGTGGGGGGACAGCAGGCTGTGGGGGGCACAACAGGCTGTGGGGGGGCACAACAGGCTGTAGGGGGGCACAACAGGCAGTGGGAGCAGCACAGGCCGGTCAGAGCAGCACAGGTCCTAGGCAGCAGGGGTGCCAGGAGGAAGCCGTCCAGGCCAGTTGGCGAGCGCAGGCAGTGGCGCAGCGCACGCAGCGGGCGTGCAGCAGGCTTCGGGAGCACGGCAGGCAGTGGGCGCGCGACAGGCGGCGGGAACACAGCAGGCAGTGAGGGGACAGCAGGCGTTGGGATCACAACCGGCAGTGGGGAGGCAACGAGCCGCGGAGCACAACAGGCAGTGGCGGCACAACAGGCAGGGGAGCAGCAGAGGCCGGTCAGAGAAACGCAGATCCTCGGCAGCAGCAGCGTCGGCCAACGGGAGCACGGCGGGCCAGTGGAGCATGGCGGCCTGAGGAAGCAGCACGGGCCCGTGGGAGCGGCGCACGTCGGTCAGAGCAGCGCAGACCCTAGGTAGCGGCGGTGGCCAGAGGGAGCAGCGCAGGCCGATGGAGCTCTGGTGGCTTAAGGAAGCAGCCCGGGCCAGTCAGAGCGGCGCAGGGGAGCGGGTGCCACGCAGGTCGGACGGAGCAGCCCAGGCCACAGGGTGCAGCGGTGGCCAGACGGGCAGCGAAGGCAGCGGGCGCAACACAGTCTGTGGTGGCAGTGCAGGCCTTGGCGCAGAGCATGTCGTCGGCGCCGCGCAGGCAGTGGGCGCACAGCGGGCTGTGGGCCCGCAGCGGGCAGTGGGAGGACAACGGGCAGTGGGAGCAGCACATGCGGTCGGAGCAGCACCGACCTGACGCAGCAGAGGCGGCCAGAGGGTGAAGCGGAGACCAGAGGCAGCGCAGGCGGCAGAGAGCAGGGCAGGAAGGACGGAGCAGCACGGGCCGGAGGGAGCGGCGCACACCACAGAGAGGAGAGCGGGGCGGGGGGAGAGGGAGCAGCGCGGGGCAGAGCGAGCAGCGCGGGGCAGAGCGAGCAGCGCAGGCGAGCAGGGCAGGGGGGCAGCGCAGGCCGCAGGGAGCAGTGGAAGGAGCAGCGCACATGAGAGGGAGCAGCACGGCCGGAGGGACAGGGTGGAGGGCAGAGGGAGGAGCAAAGGCCAGAAGGAGCAGCGCAGGACATAGGGAGAGCGCAGGGCTGGGGCAGCAGCGCAGGCCGGAGGGAGCAGCGCGGGCCGCGGAGGGAGCGCAGGGCGATGGGTGCAGCGCAGGGCAGGGGGAGCAGCGCAGGCGTGAGGCAGCAGCGCAGGACGAAGGGAGCGGCGCTGGGCATAGGGAGCAGCGCAGGCAGGCCTGGGGGTGCAGCGCGGGCCGCGGAGGGAGCAGCACAGGCCGGAGGGAGGGGTGGAGGGGAGAGGGAGGTGCAAAGGCCACAAGGAGCAGCGCAGGGCATAGGGAGCAGAGCAGGGCTGGGGGAGCAGCGCGGTGGGTGCAGCGCAGGGCAGGGGGAGCAGCGCAGGCGTGAGGCAGCAACGCAGGGCTTAGGGAGCAGCGCTGGGCATAGGGAGCAGCGCAGGCCTGCGGGTGCAGCGCGGGCCGCGGAGGGAGCGCAGCGCGGTGGGTGCAGCGCAAGGCAGGGGGAGCAGCGCGGGCCTGGGGGTGCAGCGCAGGCCGGAGGGAGCAGCGCGGGCCAGAGGAAGCAGCTCAGCCGGGAGGCGGAAGCGCACGCCTGCGGAAGGAGCGAAGGAGCGCAAGACACAGGGAGCAACAGAGGTCCGCGGGAGCAGCGCAGATCAGTGGGAGCAGCACAGGCGAGAGACAGAGAGAAGCGGAGTCAAGAAGCAGCGCAGGGGGGCCGGCGGACAGGCTGCAGGGAGCAGCGCAGCCTTGGGGGAGCGGCGCAGACCGGGGGGAGCAGCGGAGGTGAGAGGGAGGAGGAAGGCCACACGGAGCAGCAGCAGCAGCAGCGCAGAGCAGAGGGAGCAGCGCAAAGCAAAGGGAGCGGCGCAAGCCAGAGGGAGGAGTGCATCCCACGGGAGCAGGGCAGGGTGGTGGGAGCAGCGCAGGGCGTTAGGAGCAGCGCAGGCTGATGGCAGTAGCGGAGGGAGCAGCGGGGCCCGGAAGGAGGAGCGCAGGCAGTGGCGCGGCACAGGCAGAGGGCGCGGCGCGGGCAGCGGGAGCACAGCGGGCTGTGGGACCTCAGCCGGCAGTGGGCGCACAACAGGCAGTGACGACGACGGGCAGTGGGGGCACAGCAGGCAGCGGCAGCACTGCGGGCTGCTCAGAGCAGCACAGGTAACAGGCAGCAGCGCAGGCCAGTGGGGGCAGCACAGGTCACTGCGGGGAGACCAGGCTGGGGAGCAGCACAGAGCACAGGCAGCAGCAGTGGCCTCAGGGAGTATTGCAGGCAGGGGGAGGACGGCAGGCAGGGGGAGGACAGCAGGCAGTGTGGGAGGACAGCAGGCAGGGGGAGCACGGCAGGCAGTGGGGGGACAACAGGCAGTGGGGACACAACAGGCAGTGGGGGGGACAACAGGCAGTGGGAGCAGCACAGGCCGGTCAGAGCAGCACAGAAGACAGGCAGCAGGGGTGCCAGGAGGAAGCAGCGCAGGGCAGCTGGCGAGCGCAGGCAGCGGGCGTGCAGCAGGCAGCGGGAGCGCAGCAGGCAGTGGGAGCGGCCCAGGCCGGTCGGAGCAGCGCACACCACCGGCAGCGGCGGTGGCCAGCGAGGGCAGGGCAGGCCGATGGAGCACGACGGCCCGAGGAAGCAGCCCAGGCCAGTGGGAACAGAGCAGGGCAGGCGTGCGCAACGCAGGTTGCTCAGAGCAGCGGAGACTACGGGAAGCAGCGGTGGCCAGAGGGAGAAGTGGCGGCTGAGGGTGCAGCGGTGGCCACGGGGAGCAGCGCAGGCCAACGGAGCCCCCGTGGCTTAAGGAAGCAGCAGCCCAGGCCAATCGGAGCAGCGCAGGTGAGCGTGAGCAACGCAGGTCGGATGGAGCAGCGCAGGCCATAGAGTGCGGCGGTGGCCAGACGGTCAGCGAAGGCGGTGGGCGCAGAAGAGATGGCGGGCGCGGCGCAGGCAGCGGGCCCACAGCGGGCAGTGGACGCTCAACAGGCCGCGGGAGCTCAGAAGCCAGCGGGCGCACCAAAGGCAGTGGGCACGCAACAGGCAGGGGGATCTTCAAAAGGCAGTGGGAGCCCGACACGCGGTGGGAGCACGACAGGCCGTGGGAGCAGCACAGGCCGGTCAGGGCAGCACGCACCATCGGCAGCAGCGGTGGCCAACGGGAGCACGGCAGGCGAATGGAGCATGGCGGCCTGAGGAAGCGGCACGGGCCAGTGGGAGCAGCGCAGGTCGATCAGAGCAGCAAAGATCATAGGGAGCGGCGGTGGCCAGAGGGAGCAGCGCAGGCGAGAGGGAGCAGCGCAGGCCAATGGAGCGGCGGGGGCTGAAGGAAGCAGCCCAGGCCAGGCAGAGCAGCGCACGTCACTGTGCGGAGCGAGCGGAGGTCGGTCAGAGCAGCGCAGACCGTAGGCAGCAGCGGTGGCCAGAGGGAGCAGCGGTGCCCGGAGGGAACGGCGCAGGCCAGAGGATGCAGTGCAGGCCAAAGGGCAACGGTGGCCGAAGAACCAGCACAGGCCAGTGGGAGCAGCACAGGTCGCCGTGGGGTGAGCACGTTGGGGAGCAGCACAGGGCACAGGCGGCGGCAGTGGCCTCAGGGAGTATTGCAGGCAGTGGGCACGGCGCAGGCTGCGGGAATACGGCAGGCAGGATGAGTACAATAGGCGGGGGGGGGGACAACTGGGGGGGGCACAACAGGCAGTGGGGGCACCGCAGGCTGTGGGGGGACAACAGGCTTTGGGGGGCACAACAGGCTGGGGGGGCACAACAGGCAGGGGGGCAACACAGGCTGTGGGGGGACAACAGGCAGGGGGGCACCACAGGCTGTGGGGGGACAACAGGCAGTGGGGGCACCACAGGCTGTGAGGGGACAACAGGCAGTGGGGGCACCACAGGCTGTGGGGGACCACAGGCAGTGGGGGCACAACAACAGGCTGTGGGGAGACAACAGGCTGTGGGGGGCACAACAGGCTGTGGGGAGACAACAAGTAGTGGGGGCACCACAGCCTGTGGGGGGACAAGAGGCTGGGGGGCACAACAGGCTGTGGGGAGACAACAAGTAGTGGGGGCACCACAGCCTGTGGGGGGACAACAGGCAGTGGGGGGCACAACAGGCTGTGGGGGGGCACAACAGGCAGTGGGGGCACCACAGCCTGTGGGGGGACAGCAGGCTGTGGGGGGCACAACAGGCTGTAGGGGGGCACAACAGGCAGTGGGAGCAGCACAGGCCGGTCAGAGCAGCACAGGTCCTAGGCAGCAGGGGTGCCAGGAGGAAGCCGTCCAGGCCAGTTGGCGAGCGCAGGCAGTGGCGCAGCGCACGCAGCGGGCGTGCAGCAGGCTTCGGGAGCACGGCAGGCAGTGGGCGCGCGACAGGCGCGGGAACACAGCAGGCAGTGAGGGGACAGCAGGCGTTGGGATCACAACCGGCAGTGGGGAGGCAACGAGCCGCGGGAGCACAACAGGCAGTGGCGGCACAACAGGCAGGGGAGCAGCAGAGGCCGGTCAGAGAAACGCAGATCCTCGGCAGCAGCGTCGGCCAACGGGAGCACGGCGGGCCAGTGGAGCATGGCGGCCTGAGGAAGCAGCACGGGCCCGTGGGAGCGGCGCACGTCGGTCAGAGCAGCGCAGACCCTAGGTAGCGGCGGTGGCCAGAGGGAGCCGCAGGCCGATGGAGCTCTGGTGGCTTAAGGAAGCAGCCCGGGCCAGTCAGAGCGGCGCAGGGGAGCGGGTGCCACGCAGGTCGGACGGAGCAGCCCAGGCCACAGGGTGCAGCGGTGGCCAGACGGGCAGCGAAGGCAGCGGGCGCAACACAGTCTGTGGTGGCAGTGCAGGCCTTGGCGCAGAGCATGTCGTCGGCGCCGCGCAGGCAGTGGGCGCACAGCGGGCTGTGGGCCCGCAGCGGGCAGTGGGAGGACAACGGGCAGTGGGAGCAGCACATGCGGTCGGAGCAGCACCGACCTGACGCAGCAGAGGCGGCCAGAGGGTGAAGCGGAGACCAGAGGCAGCGCAGGCGGCAGAGAGCAGGGCAGGAAGGACGGAGCAGCACGGGCCGGAGGGAGCGGCGCACACCACAGAGAGGAGAGCGGGGCGGGGGAGAGGGAGCAGCGCGGGGCAGAGCGAGCAGCGCGGGGCAGAGCGAGCAGCGCAGGCGAGCAGGGCAGGGGGGCAGCGCAGGCCGCAGGGAGCAGTGGAAGGAGCAGCGCACATGAGAGGGAGCAGCACGGCCGGAGGGACAGGGTGGAGGGCAGAGGGAGGAGCAAAGGCCAGAAGGAGCAGCGCAGGACATAGGGAGCAGCGCAGGGCTGGGGCAGCAGCGCAGGCCGGAGGGAGCAGCGCGGGCCGCGGAGGGAGCGCAGGGCGATGGGTGCAGCGCAGGGCAGGGGGAGCAGCGCAGGCGTGAGGCAGCAGCGCAGGACGAAGGGAGCGGCGCTGGGCATAGGGAGCAGCGCAGGCAGGCCTGGGGGTGCAGCGCGGGCCGCGGAGGGAGCAGCACAGGCCGAGGGAGGGGTGGAGGGGAGAGGGAGGTGCAAAGGCCACAAGGAGCACGCGCAGGCATAGGGAGCAGAGGCAGGGCTGGGGGCGCAGCGCGGTGGGTGCAGCGCAGGGCAGGGGAGCAGCGCAGGCGGAGCAGCAACGCAGGGCTTAGGGAGCAGCGCTGGGCATAGTAGCAGCGCAGGCCTGCGGGTGCAGCGCGGGCCGCGGAGGGAGCGCAGCGCGTGGTGCAGCGCAAGGCAGGGGGAGCAGCGCGGCCTGGGGTGCAGCGCAGGCCGAGGGAGCAGCGCGGGCCAGAGGAAGCAGCTCAGCCGGGAGGCGGAAGCGCACGCCTGCGAAGGAGCGAAGGAGCGCAAGACACAGGGAGCAACAGAGGTCCGCGGCAGCAGATCAGTGGGAGCAGCACAGCGAGAGACAGAGAGAAGCGGAGTCAAGAAGCAGCGCAGGGGGCCGGCGGACAGGCTGCAGGGAGCAGCGCAGCCTTGGGGGAGCGGCGCAGACCGGGGGAGCAGCGGAGGTGAGAGGGAGGAGAAGGCCACACGGAGCAGCAGCAGCAGCAGCGCAGAGCAGAGGGAGCAGCGCAAAGCAAAGGGAGCGCGCGCAAGCCAGAGGAGGAGTGCATCCCACGGGAGCAGGGCAGGGTGGTGGGAGCAGCGCAGGGCGTTAGGAGCAGCGCAGGCTGATGGCAGTAGCGGAGGGCAGCGGGCCCGGAAGGAGGAGCGCAGGCAGTGGCGCGGCACAGGCAGAGGGCGCGGCGCGGGCAGCGGGAGCACAGCGGGCTGTGGACCTCAGCCGGCAGTGGGCGCACAACAGGCAGTGACGACGACGGGCAGTGGGGCACAGCAGGCAGCGGCAGCACTGCGGGCTGCTCAGAGCAGCACAGGTAACAGCAGCAGCGCAGGCCAGTGGGGGCAGCACAGGTCACTGCGGGGAGACCAGCTGGGGAGCAGCACAGAGCACAGGCAGCAGCAGTGGCCTCAGGAGTATTGCAGGCAGGGGGAGGACGGCAGGCAGGGGGACAGCAGCAGTGTGGGAGGACAGCAGGCAGGGGAGCACGGCAGGCAGTGGGGGGACAACAGGCAGTGGGGACACAACAGGCAGTGGGGGGACAACAGGCAGTGGGAGCAGCACAGGCCGGTCAGAGCAGCACAGAAACAGGCAGCAGGGTGCCAGGAGGAAGCAGCGCAGGGCAGCTGGCGAGCGCAGGCAGCGGCGTGCAGCAGGCAGCGGGAGCGCAGCAGCAGTGGGAGCGGCCCAGGCCGGTCGGAGCAGCGCACACCACCGGCAGCGGCGGTGGCCAGCGAGGGCAGGGCAGGCCGATGGAGCACGACGGCCCGAGGAAGCAGCCCAGGCCAGTGGGAACAGAGCAGGGCAGCGTGCGCAACGCAGGTTGCTCAGAGCAGCGGAGACTACGGAAGCAGCGGTGGCCAGAGGAGAAGTGGCGGCTGAGGGTGCAGCGGTGGCCACGGGGAGCAGCGCAGGCCAACGGAGCCCCCGTGGCTTAAGGAAGCAGCAGCCCAGGCCAATCGGAGCAGCGCAGGTGAGCGTGAGCAACGCAGGTCGGATGGAGCAGCGCAGGCCATAGAGTGCGGCGGTGGCCAGACGGTCAGCGAAGGCGGTGGGCGCAGAAGAGATGGCGGGCGCGGCGCAGGCAGCGGGCCCACAGCGGGCAGTGGACGCTCAACAGGCCGCGGGAGCTCAGAAGCCAGCGGGCACCAAAGGCAGTGGGCACGCAACAGGCAGGGGGATCTTCAAAAGGCAGTGGGAGCCCGACACGCGGTGGGAGCACGACAGGCCGTGGGAGCAGCACAGGCCGGTCAGGGCAGCAGCACCATCGGCAGCAGCGGTGGCCAACGGGACGGCAGGCGAATGGAGCATGGCGGCCTGAGGAAGCGGCACGGGCCAGTGGGAGCAGCGCAGGTCGATCAGAGCAGCAAAGATCATAGGGAGCGGCGGTGGCCAGAGGAGCAGCGCAGGCGAGAGGGAGCAGCGCAGGCCAATGGAGCGGCGGGGGCTGAAGGAAGCCCCAGGCCAGGCAGAGCAGCGCACGTCACTGTGCGAGCGAGCGGAGGTCGGTCAGAGCAGCGCAGACCGTAGGCAGCAGCGGTGGCCAGAGGGAGCAGCGGTGCCCGGAGGGAACGGCGCAGGCCAGAGGATGCAGTGCAGGCCAAAGGGCAACGGTGGCCGAAGAACCAGCACAGGCCAGTGGGAGCAGCACAGGTCGCCGTGGGGTGAGCACGTTGGGGAGCAGCACAGGGCACAGGCGGCGGCAGTGGCCTCAGGGAGTATTGCAGGCAGTGGGCACGGCGCAGGCTGCGGGAATACGGCAGGCAGGATGAGTACAATAGGCGGGGGGGGTACAACTGGGGGGGGCACAACAGGCAGTGGGGGCACCGCAGGCTGTGGGGGACAACAGGCTTTGGGGGGCACAACAGGCTGGGGGGGCACAACAGGCAGGGGGGCAACACAGGCTGTGGGGGGACAACAGGCAGGGGGCACCACAGGCTGTGGGGGACAACAGGCAGTGGGGGCACCACAGGCTGTGAGGGGACAACAGGCAGTGGGGGCACCACAGGCTGTGGGGGACCACAGGCAGTGGGGGCACAACAACAGGCTGTGGGGAGACAACAGGCTGTGGGGGCACAACAGGCTGTGGGGAGACAACAAGTAGTGGGGGCACCACAGCCTGTGGGGGGACAAGGCTGTGGGGGCACAACAGGCTGTGGGGAGACAACAAGTAGTGGGGGCACCACAGCCTGTGGGGGACAACAGGCAGTGGGGGCACAACAGGCTGTGGGGGGCACAACAGGCAGTGGGGGCACCACAGCCTGTGGGGGGACAGCAGGCTGTGGGGGGGCACAACAGGCTGTAGGGGGGCACAACAGGCAGTGGGAGCACACAGGCCGGTCAGAGCAGCACAGGTCCTAGGCAGCAGGGGTGCCAGGAGGAAGCCGTCCAGGCCAGTTGGCGAGCGCAGGCAGTGGCGCAGCGCACGCAGCGGGCGTGCAGCAGGCTTCGGGAGCACGGCAGGCAGTGGGCCGCGACAGGCGGCGGGAACACAGCAGGCAGTGAGGGGACAGCAGGCGTTGGGATCACAACCGGCAGTGGGGAGGCAACGAGCCGCGGGAGCACAACAGGCAGTGGCGGCACAACAGCAGGGGAGCAGCAGAGGCCGGTCAGAGAAACGCAGATCCTCGGCAGCAGCGTCGGCCAACGGAGCACGGCGGGCCAGTGGAGCATGGCGGCCTGAGGAAGCAGCACGGGCCCGTGGGAGCGGCGCACGTCGGTCAGAGCAGCGCAGACCCTAGGTAGCGGCGGTGGCCAGAGGGAGCAGCGCAGGCCGATGGAGCTCTGGTGGCTTAAGGAAGCAGCCCGGGCCAGTCAGAGCGGCGCAGGGGAGCGGGTGCCACGCAGGTCGGACGGAGCAGCCCAGGCCACAGGGTGCAGCGGTGGCCAGACGGGCAGCGAAGGCAGCGGGCGCAACACAGTCTGTGGTGGCAGTGCAGGCCTTGGCGCAGAGCATGTCGTCGGCGCCGCGCAGGCAGTGGGCGCACAGCGGGCTGTGGGCCCGCAGCGGGCAGTGGGAGGACAACGGGCAGTGGGAGCAGCACATGCGGTCGGAGCAGCACCGACCTGACGCAGCAGAGGCGGCCAGAGGGTGAAGCGGAGACCAGAGGCAGCGCAGGCGGCAGAGAGCAGGGCAGGAAGGACGGAGCAGCACGGGCCGGAGGGAGCGGCGCACACCACAGAGAGGAGAGCGGGGCGGGGGGAGAGGGAGCAGCGCGGGGCAGAGCGAGCAGCGCGGGGCAGAGCGAGCAGCGCAGGCGAGCAGGGCAGGGGGGGCAGCGCAGGCCGCAGGGAGCAGTGGAAGGAGCAGCGCACATGAGAGGGAGCAGCACGGGCCGGAGGGACAGGGTGGAGGGCAGAGGGAGGAGCAAAGGCCAGAAGGAGCAGCGCAGGACATAGGGAGCAGCGCAGGGCTGGGGCAGCAGCGCAGGCCGGAGGGAGCAGCGCGGGCCGCGGAGGGAGCGCAGGGCGATGGGTGCAGCGCAGGGCAGGGGAGCAGCGCAGGCGTGAGGCAGCAGCGCAGGACGAAGGGAGCGGCGCTGGGCATAGGGAGCAGCGCAGGCAGGCCTGGGGGTGCAGCGCGGGCCGCGGAGGGAGCAGCACAGGCCGGAGGGAGGGTGGAGGGGAGAGGGAGGTGCAAAGGCCACAAGGAGCAGCGCAGGGCATAGGGAGCAGAGCAGGGCTGGGGGAGCAGCGCGGTGGGTGCAGCGCAGGGCAGGGGGAGCAGCGCAGGCGTGAGGCAGCAACGCAGGGCTTAGGGAGCAGCGCTGGGCATAGGGAGCAGCGCAGGCCTGCGGGTGCAGCGCGGGCCGCGGAGGGAGCGCAGCGCGGTGGGTGCAGCGCAAGGCAGGGGGAGCAGCGCGGGCCTGGGGGTGCAGCGCAGGCCGGAGGGAGCAGCGCGGGCCAGAGGAAGCAGCTCAGCCGGGAGGCGGAAGCGCACGCCTGCGGAAGGAGCGAAGGAGCGCAAGACACAGGGAGCAACAGAGGTCCGCGGGAGCAGCGCAGATCAGTGGGAGCAGCACAGGCGAGAGACAGAGAGAAGCGGAGTCAAGAAGCAGCGCAGGGGGGCCGGCGGACAGGCTGCAGGGAGCAGCGCAGCCTTGGGGGAGCGGCGCAGACCGGGGGAGCAGCGGAGGTGAGAGGGAGGAGGAAGGCCACACGGAGCAGCAGCAGCAGCAGCGCAGAGCAGAGGGAGCAGCGCAAAGCAAAGGGAGCGGCGCAAGCCAGAGGGAGGAGTGCATCCCACGGGAGCAGGGCAGGGTGGTGGGAGCAGCGCAGGGCGTTAGGAGCAGCGCAGGCTGATGGCAGTAGCGGAGGGAGCAGCGGGGCCCGGAAGGAGGAGCGCAGGCAGTGGCGCGGCACAGGCAGAGGGCGCGGCGCGGGCAGCGGGAGCACAGCGGGCTGTGGGACCTCAGCCGGCAGTGGGCGCACAACAGGCAGTGACGACGACGGGCAGTGGGGGCACAGCAGGCAGCGGCAGCACTGCGGGCTGCTCAGAGCAGCACAGGTAACAGGCAGCAGCGCAGGCCAGTGGGGGCAGCACAGGTCACTGCGGGGAGACCAGGCTGGGGAGCAGCACAGAGCACAGGCAGCAGCAGTGGCCTCAGGGAGTATTGCAGGCAGGGGGAGGACGGCAGGCAGGGGGAGGACAGCAGGCAGTGTGGGAGGACAGGCAGGGGGCACGGCAGGCAGTGGGGGGACAACAGGCAGTGGGGACACAACAGGCAGTGGGGGGACAACAGGCAGTGGGAGCAGCACAGGCCGGTCAGAGCAGCACAGAAGACAGGCAGCAGGGGTGCCAGGAGGACAGCGCAGGGCAGCTGGCGAGCGCAGGCAGCGGGCGTGCAGCAGGCAGCGGGAGCGCAGCAGGCAGTGGGAGCGGCCCAGGCCGGTCGGAGCAGCGCACACCACCGGCAGCGGCGGTGGCCAGCGAGGGCAGGGCAGGCCGATGGAGCACGACGGCCCGAGGAAGCAGCCCAGGCCAGTGGGAACAGAGCAGGGCAGGCGTGCGCAACGCAGGTTGCTCAGAGCAGCGGAGACTACGGGAAGCAGCGGTGGCCAGAGGGAGAAGTGGCGGCTGAGGGTGCAGCGGTGGCCACGGGGAGCAGCGCAGGCCAACGGAGCCCCCGTGGCTTAAGGAAGCAGCAGCCCAGGCCAATCGGAGCAGCGCAGGTGAGCGTGAGCAACGCAGGTCGGATGGAGCAGCGCAGGCCATAGAGTGCGGCGGTGGCCAGACGGTCAGCGAAGGCGGTGGGCGCAGAAGATGGCGCGCGGCGCAGGCAGCGGGCCCACAGCGGGCAGTGGACGCTCAACAGGCCGCGGGAGCTCAGAAGCCAGCGGGCGCACCAAAGGCAGTGGGCACGCAACAGGCAGGGGGATCTTCAAAAGGCAGTGGGAGCCCGACACGCGGTGGGAGCACGACAGGCCGTGGGAGCAGCACAGGCCGGTCAGGGCAGCACGCACCATCGGCAGCAGCGGTGGCCAACGGGAGCACGGCAGGCGAATGGAGCATGGCGGCCTGAGGAAGCGGCACGGGCCAGTGGGAGCAGCGCAGGTCGATCAGAGCAGCAAAGATCATAGGGAGCGGCGGTGGCCAGAGGGAGCAGCGCAGGCGAGAGGGAGCAGCGCAGGCCAATGGAGCGGCGGGGGCTGAAGGAAGCAGCCCAGGCCAGGCAGAGCAGCGCACGTCACTGTGCGGAGCGAGCGGAGGTCGGTCAGAGCAGCGCAGACCGTAGGCAGCAGCGGTGGCCAGAGGGAGCAGCGGTGCCCGGAGGGAACGGCGCAGGCCAGAGGATGCAGTGCAGGCCAAAGGGCAACGGTGGCCGAAGAACCGGCGCAGGCCAGAGATGCGTGCAGGCCAGGCAACGGTGGCCGAAGAACCAGCACAGGCCAGTGGGAGCAGCACAGGTCGCCGTGGGGTGAGCACGTTGGGGAGCAGCACAGGGCACAGGCGGCAGTGGCCTCAGGGAGTATTGCAGGCAGTGGGCACGGCGCAGGCTGCGGGAATACGGCAGGCAGGATGAGGACAATAGGCGGGGGGGGGGTACAACTGGGGGGGCACAACAGGCAGTGGGGGCACCGCAGGCTGTGGGGGGACAACAGGCTTTGGGGGGCACAACAGGCTGGGGGGGCACAACAGGCAGGGGGGCAACACAGGCTGTGGGGGGACAACAGGCAGGGGGGCACCACAGGCTGTGGGGGGACAACAGGCAGTGGGGGCACCACAGGCTGTGAGGGGGACAACAGGCAGTGGGGGCACCACAGGCTGTGGGGGACCACAGGCAGTGGGGGCACAACAACAGGCTGTGGGGAGACAACAGGCTGTGGGGGGCACAACAGGCTGTGGGGAGACAACAAGTAGTGGGGGCACCACAGCCTGTGGGGGGACAAGAGGCTGTGGGGGCACAACAGGCTGTGGGGAGACAACAAGTAGTGGGGGCACCACAGCCTGTGGGGGGACAACAGGCAGTGGGGGGCACAACAGGCTGTGGGGGGGCACAACAGGCAGTGGGGGCACCACAGCCTGTGGGGGGACAGCAGGCTGTGGGGGGCACAACAGGCTGTGGGGGGGCACAACAGGCTGTAGGGGGGCACAACAGGCAGTGGGAGCAGCACAGGCCGGTCAGAGCAGCACAGGTCCTAGGCAGCAGGGGTGCCAGGAGGAAGCCGTCCAGGCCAGTTGGCGAGCGCAGGCAGTGGCGCAGCGCACGCAGCGGGCGTGCAGCAGGCTTCGGGAGCACGGCAGGCAGTGGGCGCGCGACAGGCGGCGGGAACACAGCAGGCAGTGAGGGGACAGCAGGCGTTGGGATCACAACCGGCAGTGGGGAGGCAACGAGCCGCGGGAGCACAACAGGCAGTGGCGGCACAACAGGCAGGGGGCAGCAGAGGCCGGTCAGAGAAACGCAGATCCTCGGCAGCAGCGTCGGCCAACGGGAGCACGGCGGGCCAGTGGAGCATGGCGGCCTGAGGAAGCAGCACGGGCCCGTGGGAGCGGCGCACGTCGGTCAGAGCAGCGCAGACCCTAGGTAGCGGCGGTGGCCAGAGGGAGCAGCGCAGGCCGATGGAGCTCTGGTGGCTTAAGGAAGCAGCCCGGGCCAGTCAGAGCGGCGCAGGGGAGCGGGTGCCACGCAGGTCGGACGGAGCAGCCCAGGCCACAGGGTGCAGCGGTGGCCAGACGGGCAGCGAAGGCAGCGGGCGCAACACAGTCTGTGGTGGCAGTGCAGGCCTTGGCGCAGAGCATGTCGTCGGCGCCGCGCAGGCAGTGGGCGCACAGCGGGCTGTGGGCCCGCAGCGGGCAGTGGGAGGACAACGGGCAGTGGGAGCAGCACATGCGGTCGGAGCAGCACCGACCTGACGCAGCAGAGGCGGCCAGAGGGTGAAGCGGAGACCAGAGGCAGCGCAGGCGGCAGAGAGCAGGGCAGGAAGGACGGAGCAGCACGGGCCGGGGAGCGGCGCACACCACAGAGAGGAGAGCGGGGCGGGGGGAGAGGGAGCAGCGCGGGGCAGAGCGAGCAGCGCGGGGCAGAGCGAGCAGCGCAGGCGAGCAGGGCAGGGGGGGCAGCGCAGGCCGCAGGGAGCAGTGGAAGGAGCAGCGCACATGAGAGGGAGCAGCACGGGCCGGAGGGACAGGGTGGAGGGCAGAGGGAGGAGCAAAGGCCAGAAGGAGCAGCGCAGGACATAGGGAGCAGCGCAGGGCTGGGGCAGCAGCGCAGGCCGGAGGGAGCAGCGCGGGCCGCGGAGGGAGCGCAGGGCGATGGGTGCAGCGCAGGGCAGGGGGAGCAGCGCAGGCGTGAGGCAGCAGCGCAGGACGAAGGGAGCGGCGCTGGGCATAGGGAGCAGCGCAGGCAGGCCTGGGGGTGCAGCGCGGGCCGCGGAGGGAGCAGCACAGGCCGGAGGGAGGGTGGAGGGGAGAGGGAGGTGCAAAGGCCACAAGGAGCAGCGCAGGGCATAGGGAGCAGAGCAGGGCTGGGGGAGCAGCGCGGTGGGTGCAGCGCAGGGCAGGGGGAGCAGCGCAGGCGTGAGGCAGCAACGCAGGGCTTAGGGAGCAGCGCTGGGCATAGGGAGCGCAGGCCTGCGGGTGCAGCGCGGGCCGCGGAGGGAGCGCAGCGCGGTGGGTGCAGCGCAAGGCAGGGGGAGCAGCGCGGGCCTGGGGGTGCAGCGCAGGCCGGAGGGAGCAGCGCGGGCCAGAGGAAGCAGCTCAGCCGGGAGGCGGAAGCGCACGCCTGCGGAAGGAGCGAAGGAGCGCAAGACACAGGGAGCAACAGAGGTCCGCGGGAGCAGCGCAGATCAGTGGGAGCAGCACAGGCGAGAGACAGAGAGAAGCGGAGTCAAGAAGCAGCGCAGGGGGGCCGGCGGACAGGCTGCAGGGAGCAGCGCAGCCTTGGGGGAGCGGCGCAGACCGGGGGGAGCAGCGGGGTGAGAGGGAGGAGGAAGGCCACACGGAGCAGCAGCAGCAGCAGCGCAGAGCAGAGGGAGCAGCGCAAAGCAAAGGGAGCGGCGCAAGCCAGAGGGAGGAGTGCATCCCACGGGAGCAGGGCAGGGTGGTGGGAGCAGCGCAGGGCGTTAGGAGCAGCGCAGGCTGATGGCAGTAGCGGAGGGAGCAGCGGGGCCCGGAAGGAGGAGCGCAGGCAGTGGCGCGGCACAGGCAGAGGGCGCGGCGCGGGCAGCGGGAGCACAGCGGGCTGTGGGACCTCAGCCGGCAGTGGGCGCACAACAGGCAGTGACGACGACGGGCAGTGGGGGCACAGCAGGCAGCGGCAGCACTGCGGGCTGCTCAGAGCAGCACAGGTAACAGGCCAGCGCAGGCCAGTGGGGGCAGCACAGGTCACTGCGGGGAGACCAGGCTGGGGAGCAGCACAGAGCACAGGCAGCAGCAGTGGCCTCAGGGAGTATTGCAGGCAGGGGGAGGACGGCAGGCAGGGGGAGGACAGCAGGCAGTGTGGGAGGACAGCAGGCAGGGGGAGCACGGCAGGCAGTGGGGGGACAACAGGCAGTGGGGACACAACAGGCAGTGGGGGGGACAACAGGCAGTGGGAGCAGCACAGGCCGGTCAGAGCAGCACAGAAGACAGGCAGCAGGGGTGCCAGGAGGAAGCAGCGCAGGGCAGCTGGCGAGCGCAGGCAGCGGGCGTGCAGCAGGCAGCGGGAGCGCAGCAGGCAGTGGGAGCGGCCCAGGCCGGTCGGAGCAGCGCACACCACCGGCAGCGGCGGTGGCCAGCGAGGGCAGGGCAGGCCGATGGAGCACGACGGCCCGAGGAAGCAGCCCAGGCCAGTGGGAACAGAGCAGGGCAGGCGTGCGCAACGCAGGTTGCTCAGAGCAGCGGAGACTACGGGAAGCAGCGGTGGCCAGAGGGAGAAGTGGCGGCTGAGGGTGCAGCGGTGGCCACGGGGAGCAGCGCAGGCCAACGGAGCCCCCGTGGCTTAAGGAAGCAGCAGCCCAGGCCAATCGGAGCAGCGCAGGTGAGCGTGAGCAACGCAGGTCGGATGGAGCAGCGCAGGCCATAGAGTGCGGCGGTGGCCAGACGGTCAGCGAAGGCGGTGGGCGCAGAAGAGATGGCGGGCGCGGCGCAGGCAGCGGGCCCACAGCGGGCAGTGGACGCTCAACAGGCCGCGGGAGCTCAGAAGCCAGCGGGCGCACCAAAGGCAGTGGGCACGCAACAGGCAGGGGGATCTTCAAAAGGCAGTGGGAGCCCGACACGCGGTGGGAGCACGACAGGCCGTGGGAGCAGCACAGGCCGGTCAGGGCAGCACGCACCATCGGCAGCAGCGGTGGCCAACGGGAGCACGGCAGGCGAATGGAGCATGGCGGCCTGAGGAAGCGGCACGGGCCAGTGGGAGCAGCGCAGGTCGATCAGAGCAGCAAAGATCATAGGGAGCGGCGGTGGCCAGAGGGAGCAGCGCAGGCGAGAGGGAGCAGCGCAGGCCAATGGAGCGGCGGGGGCTGAAGGAAGCAGCCCAGGCCAGGCAGAGCAGCGCACGTCACTGTGCGGAGCGAGCGGAGGTCGGTCAGAGCAGCGCAGACCGTAGGCAGCAGCGGTGGCCAGAGGAGCAGCGGTGCCCGGAGGGAACGGCGCAGGCCAGAGGATGCAGTGCAGGCAAAGGCAACGGTGGCCGAAGAACGGCGCAGGCCAGAGGATGCAGTGCAGGCCAAAGGGCAACGGTGGCCGAAGAACCAGCACAGGCCAGTGGGAGCAGCACAGGTCGCCGTGGGGTGAGCACGTTGGGGAGCAGCACAGGGCACAGGCGGCGGCAGTGGCCTCAGGGAGTATTGCAGGCAGTGGGCACGGCGCAGGCTGCGGGAATACGGCAGGCAGGATGAGTACAATAGGCGGGGGGGGGGGTACAACTGGGGGGGCACAACAGGCAGTGGGGGCACCGCAGGCTGTGGGGGGACAACAGGCTTTGGGGGGCACAACAGGCTGGGGGGGCACAACAGGCAGGGGGGCAACACAGGCTGTGGGGGGACAACAGGCAGGGGGGCACCACAGGCTGTGGGGGGACAACAGGCAGTGGGGGCACCACAGGCTGTGAGGGGGACAACAGGCAGTGGGGGCACCACAGGCTGTGGGGGACCACAGGCAGTGGGGGCACAACAACAGGCTGTGGGGAGACAACAGGCTGTGGGGGGCACAACAGGCTGTGGGGAGACAACAAGTAGTGGGGGCACCACAGCCTGTGGGGGACAAGAGGCTGTGGGGGGCACAACAGGCTGTGGGGAGACAACAAGTAGTGGGGGCACCACAGCCTGTGGGGGGACAACAGGCAGTGGGGGGCACAACAGGCTGTGGGGGGGCACAACAGGCAGTGGGGGCACCACAGCCTGTGGGGACAGCAGGCTGTGGGGGGCACAACAGGCTGTGGGGGGGCACAACAGGCTGTAGGGGGCACAACAGGCAGTGGGAGCAGCACAGGCCGGTCAGAGCAGCACAGGTCCTAGGCAGCAGGGGTGCCAGGAGGAAGCCGTCCAGGCCAGTTGGCGAGCGCAGGCAGTGGCGCAGCGCACGCAGCGGGCGTGCAGCAGGCTTCGGGAGCACGGCAGGCAGTGGGCGCGCGACAGGCGGCGGGAACACAGCAGGCAGTGAGGGGACAGCAGGCGTTGGGATCACAACCGGCAGTGGGGAGGCAACGAGCCGCGGGAGCACAACAGGCAGTGGCGGCACAACAGGCAGGGGGAGCAGCAAGGCCGGTCAGAGAAACGCAGATCCTCGGCAGCAGCGTCGGCCAACGGGAGCACGGCGGGCCAGTGGAGCATGGCGGCCTGAGGAAGCAGCACGGGCCCGTGGGAGCGGCGCACGTCGGTCAGAGCAGCGCAGACCCTAGGTAGCGGCGGTGGCCAGAGGGAGCAGCGCAGGCCGATGGAGCTCTGGTGGCTTAAGGAAGCAGCCCGGGCCAGTCAGAGCGGCGCAGGGGAGCGGGTGCCACGCAGGTCGGACGGAGCAGCCCAGGCCACAGGGTGCAGCGGTGGCCAGACGGGCAGCGAAGGCAGCGGGCGCAACACAGTCTGTGGTGGCAGTGCAGGCCTTGGCGCAGAGCATGTCGTCGGCGCCGCGCAGGCAGTGGGCGCACAGCGGGCTGTGGGCCCGCAGCGGGCAGTGGGAGGACAACGGGCAGTGGGAGCAGCACATGCGGTCGGAGCAGCACCGACCTGACGCAGCAGAGGCGGCCAGAGGGTGAAGCGGAGACCAGAGGCAGCGCAGGCGGCAGAGAGCAGGGCAGGAAGGACGGAGCAGCACGGGCCGGAGGGAGCGGCGCACACCACAGAGAGGAGAGCGGGGCGGGGGGAGAGGGAGCAGCGCGGGCAGAGCGAGCAGCGCGGGGCAGAGCGAGCAGCGCAGGCGAGCAGGGCAGGGGGGGCAGCGCAGGCCGCAGGGAGCAGTGGAAGGAGCAGCGCACATGAGAGGGAGCAGCACGGCCGGAGGGACAGGGTGGAGGGCAGAGGGAGGAGCAAAGGCCAGAAGGAGCAGCGCAGGACATAGGGAGCAGCGCAGGGCTGGGGCAGCAGCGCAGGCCGGAGGGAGCAGCGCGGGCCGCGGAGGGAGCGCAGGGCGATGGGTGCAGCGCAGGGCAGGGGGAGCAGCGCAGGCGTGAGGCAGCAGCGCAGGACGAAGGGAGCGGCGCTGGGCATAGGGAGCAGCGCAGGCAGGCCTGGGGGTGCAGCGCGGGCCGCGGAGGGAGCAGCACAGGCCGGAGGGAGGGGTGGAGGGGAGAGGGAGGTGCAAAGGCCACAAGGAGCAGCGCAGGGCATAGGGAGCAGAGCAGGGCTGGGGGAGCAGCGCGGTGGGTGCAGCGCAGGGCAGGGGGAGCAGCGCAGGCGTGAGGCAGCAACGCAGGGCTTAGGGAGCAGCGCTGGGCATAGGGAGCGCAGGCCTGCGGGTGCAGCGCGGGCCGCGGAGGGAGCGCAGCGCGGTGGGTGCAGCGCAAGGCAGGGGGAGCAGCGCGGGCCTGGGGGTGCAGCGCAGGCCGGAGGGAGCAGCGCGGGCCAGAGGAAGCAGCTCAGCCGGGAGGCGGAAGCGCACGCCTGCGGAAGGAGCGAAGGAGCGCAAGACACAGGGAGCAACAGAGGTCCGCGGGAGCAGCGCAGATCAGTGGGAGCAGCACAGGCGAGAGACAGAGAGAAGCGGAGTCAAGAAGCAGCGCAGGGGGGCCGGCGGACAGGCTGCAGGGCAGCGCAGCCTTGGGGGAGCGGCGCAGACCGGGGGGAGCAGCGGAGGTGAGAGGGAGGAGGAAGGCCACACGGAGCAGCAGCAGCAGCGCAGAGCAGAGGGAGCAGCGCAAAGCAAAGGGAGCGGCGCAAGCCAGAGGGAGGAGTGCATCCCACGGGAGCAGGGCAGGGTGGTGGGAGCAGCGCAGGGCGTTAGGAGCAGCGCAGGCTGATGGCAGTAGCGGAGGGAGCAGCGGGGCCCGGAAGGAGGAGCGCAGGCAGTGGCGCGGCACAGGCAGAGGGCGCGGCGCGGGCAGCGGGAGCACAGCGGGCTGTGGGACCTCAGCCGGCAGTGGGCGCACAACAGGCAGTGACGACGACGGGCAGTGGGGGCACAGCAGGCAGCGGCAGCACTGCGGGCTGCTCAGAGCAGCACAGGTAACAGGCAGCAGCGCAGGCCAGTGGGGGCAGCACAGGTCACTGCGGGGAGACCAGGCTGGGGAGCAGCACAGAGCACAGGCAGCAGCAGTGGCCTCAGGGAGTATTGCAGGCAGGGGGAGGACGGCAGGCAGGGGAGGACGCAGGCAGTGTGGGAGGACAGCAGGCAGGGGGAGCACGGCAGGCAGTGGGGGGACAACAGGCAGTGGGGACACAACAGGCAGTGGGGGGGACAACAGGCAGTGGGAGCAGCACAGGCCGGTCAGAGCAGCACAGAAGACAGGCAGCAGGGGTGCCAGGAGGAAGCAGCGCAGGGCAGCTGGCGAGCGCAGGCAGCGGGCGTGCAGCAGGCAGCGGGAGCGCAGCAGGCAGTGGGAGCGGCCCAGGCCGGTCGGAGCAGCGCACACCACCGGCAGCGGCGGTGGCCAGCGAGGGCAGGGCAGGCCGATGGAGCACGACGGCCCGAGGAAGCAGCCCAGGCCAGTGGGAACAGAGCAGGGCAGGCGTGCGCAACGCAGGTTGCTCAGAGCAGCGGAGACTACGGGAAGCAGCGGTGGCCAGAGGGAGAAGTGGCGGCTGAGGGTGCAGCGGTGGCCACGGGGAGCAGCGCAGGCCAACGGAGCCCCCGTGGCTTAAGGAAGCAGCAGCCCAGGCCAATCGGAGCAGCGCAGGTGAGCGTGAGCAACGCAGGTCGGATGGAGCAGCGCAGGCCATAGAGTGCGGCGGTGGCCAGACGGTCAGCGAAGGCGGTGGGCGCAGAAGAGATGGCGGGCGCGGCGCAGGCAGCGGGCCCACAGCGGGCAGTGGACGCTCAACAGGCCGCGGGAGCTCAGAAGCCAGCGGGCGCACCAAAGGCAGTGGGCACGCAACAGGCAGGGGGATCTTCAAAAGGCAGTGGGAGCCCGACACGCGGTGGGAGCACGACAGGCCGTGGGAGCAGCACAGGCCGGTCAGGGCAGCACGCACCATCGGCAGCAGCGGTGGCCAACGGGAGCACGGCAGGCGAATGGAGCATGGCGGCCTGAGGAAGCGGCACGGGCCAGTGGGAGCAGCGCAGGTCGATCAGAGCAGCAAAGATCATAGGGAGCGGCGGTGGCCAGAGGGAGCAGCGCAGGCGAGAGGGAGCAGCGCAGGCCAATGGAGCGGCGGGGGCTGAAGGAAGCAGCCCAGGCCAGGCAGAGCAGCGCACGTCACTGTGCGGAGCGAGCGGAGGTCGGTCAGAGCAGCGCAGACCGTAGGCAGCAGCGGTGGCCAGAGGGAGCAGCGGTGCCCGGAGGGAACGGCGCAGGCCAGAGGATGCAGTGCAGGCCAAGGGCCGTGGCCGAAAGAGCCAGAGCAGTGCAGCAAAGGGAACGGTGGCCGAAGAACAGCACAGGCCAGTGGGAGCAGCACAGGTCGCCGTGGGGTGAGCACGTTGGGGAGCAGCACAGGGCACAGGCGGCGGCAGTGGCCTCAGGGAGTATTGCAGGCAGTGGGCACGGCGCAGGCTGCGGGAATACGGCAGGCAGGATGAGTACAATAGGCGGGGGGGGGTACAACTGGGGGGGCACAACAGGCAGTGGGGGCACCGCAGGCTGTGGGGGGACAACAGGCTTTGGGGGGCACAACAGGCTGGGGGGGCACAACAGGCAGGGGGGCAACACAGGCTGTGGGGGGACAACAGGCAGGGGGGCACCACAGGCTGTGGGGGGACAACAGGCAGTGGGGGCACCACAGGCTGTGAGGGGACAACAGGCAGTGGGGCACCACAGGCTGTGGGGGACCACAGGCAGTGGGGGCACAACAACAGGCTGTGGGAGACAACAGGCTGTGGGGGGCACAACAGGCTGTGGGGAGACAACAAGTAGTGGGGGCACCACAGCCTGTGGGGGGACAAGAGGCTGTGGGGGCACAACAGGCTGTGGGAGACAACAAGTAGTGGGGGCACCACAGCCTGTGGGGGACAACAGGCAGTGGGGGGCACAACAGGCTGTGGGGGGGCACAACAGGCAGTGGGGGCACCACAGCCTGTGGGGGACAGCAGGCTGTGGGGGGCACAACAGGCTGTGGGGGGGCACAACAGCTGTAGGGGGCACAACAGGCAGTGGGAGCAGCACAGGCCGGTCAGAGCAGCACAGGTCCTAGGCAGCAGGGGTGCCAGGAGGAAGCCGTCCAGGCCAGTTGGCGAGCGCAGGCAGTGGCGCAGCGCACGCAGCGGGCGTGCAGCAGGCTTCGGGAGCACGGCAGGCAGTGGGCGCGCGACAGGCGGCGGGAACACAGCAGGCAGTGAGGGGACAGCAGGCGTTGGGATCACAACCGGCAGTGGGGAGGCAACGAGCCGCGGGAGCACAACAGGCAGTGGCGGCACAACAGGCAGGGGAGCAGCAGAGGCCGGTCAGAGAAACGCAGATCCTCGGCAGCAGCGTCGGCCAACGGGAGCACGGCGGGCCAGTGGAGCATGGCGGCCTGAGGAAGCAGCACGGGCCCGTGGGCGGCGCACGTCGGTCAGAGCAGCGCAGACCCTAGGTAGCGGCGGTGGCCAGAGGGAGCAGCGCAGGCCGATGGAGCTCTGGTGGCTTAAGGAAGCAGCCCGGGCCAGTCAGAGCGGCGCAGGGAGCGGGTGCCACGCAGGTCGGACGGAGCAGCCCAGGCCACAGGGTGCAGCGGTGGCCAGACGGGCAGCGAAGGCAGCGGGCGCAACACAGTCTGTGGTGGCAGTGCAGGCCTTGGCGCAGAGCATGTCGTCGGCGCCGCGCAGGCAGTGGGCGCACAGCGGGCTGTGGGCCCGCAGCGGGCAGTGGGAGGACAACGGGCAGTGGGAGCAGCACATGCGGTCGGAGCAGCACCGACCTGACGCAGCAGAGGCGGCCAGAGGGTGAAGCGGAGACCAGAGGCAGCGCAGGCGGCAGAGAGCAGGGCAGGAAGGACGGA
Organism: Canis lupus familiaris; assembly: GCF_011100685.1. Taxonomy (NCBI): domain Eukaryota; kingdom Metazoa; phylum Chordata; class Mammalia; order Carnivora; family Canidae; genus Canis; species Canis lupus. The sequence continues at coordinate 34,853 of NW_023331305.1, forward strand.
GCAGCACGGGCCGGAGGGAGCGGCGCACACCACAGAGAGGAGAGCGGGGCGGGGGAGAGGGAGCAGCGCGGGGCAGAGCGAGCAGCGCGGGGCAGAGCGAGCAGCGCAGGCGAGCAGGGCAGGGGGGCAGCGCAGGCCGCAGGGAGCAGTGGAAGGAGCAGCGCACATGAGAGGGAGCAGCACGGCCGGAGGGACAGGGTGGAGGGCAGAGGGAGGAGCAAAGGCCAGAAGGAGCAGCGCAGGACATAGGGAGCAGCGCAGGGCTGGGGCAGCAGCGCAGGCCGGAGGGAGCAGCGCGGGCCGCGGAGGGAGCGCAGGGCGATGGGTCAGCGCAGGGCAGGGGGAGCAGCGCAGGCGTGAGGCAGCAGCGCAGGACGAAGGGAGCGGCGCTGGGCATAGGGAGCAGCGCAGGCAGGCCTGGGGGTGCAGCGCGGGCCGCGGAGGGAGCAGCACAGGCCGGAGGGAGGGGTGGAGGGGAGAGGGAGGTGCAAAGGCCACAAGGAGCAGCGCAGGGCATAGGGAGCAGAGCAGGGCTGGGGGAGCAGCGCGGTGGGTGCAGCGCAGGGCAGGGGGAGCAGCGCAGGCGTGAGGCAGCAACGCAGGGCTTAGGGAGCAGCGCTGGGCATAGGGAGCAGCGCAGGCCTGCGGGTGCAGCGCGGGCCGCGGAGGGAGCGCAGCGCGGTGGGTGCAGCGCAAGGCAGGGGGAGCAGCGCGGGCCTGGGGTGCAGCGCAGGCCGGAGGGAGCAGCGCGGGCCAGAGGAAGCAGCTCAGCCGGGAGGCGGAAGCGCACGCCTGCGGAAGGAGCGAAGGAGCGCAAGACACAGGGAGCAACAGAGGTCCGCGGAGCAGCGCAGATCAGTGGGAGCAGCACAGGCGAGAGACAGAGAGAAGCGGAGTCAAGAAGCAGCGCAGGGGGGCCGGCGGACAGGCTGCAGGGAGCAGCGCAGCCTTGGGGGAGCGGCGCAGACCGGGGGGAGCAGCGGAGGTGAGAGGGAGGAGGAAGGCCACACGGAGCAGCAGCAGCAGCAGCGCAGAGCAGAGGGAGCAGCGCAAAGCAAAGGGAGCGGCGCAAGCCAGAGGGAGGAGTGCATCCCACGGGAGCAGGGCAGGGTGGTGGGAGCAGCGCAGGGCGTTAGGAGCAGCGCAGGCTGATGGCAGTAGCGGAGGGAGCAGCGGGGCCCGGAAGGAGGAGCGCAGGCAGTGGCGCGGCACAGGCAGAGGGCGCGGCGCGGGCAGCGGGAGCACAGCGGGCTGTGGGACCTCAGCCGGCAGTGGGCGCACAACAGGCAGTGACGACGACGGGCAGTGGGGGCACAGCAGGCAGCGGCAGCACTGCGGGCTGCTCAGAGCAGCACAGGTAACAGGCAGCAGCGCAGGCCAGTGGGGCAGCACAGGTCACTGCGGGGAGACCAGGCTGGGGAGCAGCACAGAGCACAGGCAGCAGCAGTGGCCTCAGGGTATTGCAGGCAGGGGGAGGACGGCAGGCAGGGGGAGGACAGCAGGCAGTGTGGGAGGACAGCAGGCAGGGGAGCACGGCAGGCAGTGGGGGGACAACAGGCAGTGGGGACACAACAGGCAGTGGGGGGGACAACAGGCAGTGGGAGCAGCACAGGCCGGTCAGAGCAGCACAGAAGACAGGCAGCAGGGGTGCCAGGAGGAAGCAGCGCAGGGCAGCTGGCGAGCGCAGGCAGCGGGCGTGCAGCAGGCAGCGGGAGCGCAGCAGGCAGTGGGAGCGGCCCAGGCCGGTCGGAGCGCACACCACCGGCAGCGGCGGTGGCCAGCGAGGGCAGGGCAGGCCGATGGAGCACGACGGCCCGAGGAAGCAGCCCAGGCCAGTGGGAACAGAGCAGGGCAGGCGTGCGCAACGCAGGTTGCTCAGAGCAGCGGAGACTACGGGAAGCAGCGGTGGCCAGAGGGAGAAGTGGCGGCTGAGGGTGCAGCGGTGGCCACGGGGAGCAGCGCAGGCCAACGGAGCCCCCGTGGCTTAAGGAAGCAGCAGCCCAGGCCAATCGGAGCAGCGCAGGTGAGCGTGAGCAACGCAGGTCGGATGGAGCAGCGCAGGCCATAGAGTGCGGCGGTGGCCAGACGGTCAGCGAAGGCGGTGGGCGCAGAAGAGATGGCGGGCGCGGCGCAGGCAGCGGGCCCACAGCGGGCAGTGGACGCTCAACAGGCCGCGGGAGCTCAGAAGCCAGCGGGCGCACCAAAGGCAGTGGGCACGCAACAGGCAGGGGGATCTTCAAAAGGCAGTGGGAGCCCGACACGCGGTGGGAGCACGACAGGCCGTGGGAGCAGCACAGGCCGGTCAGGGCAGCACGCACCATCGGCAGCAGCGGTGGCCAACGGGAGCACGGCAGGCGAATGGAGCATGGCGGCCTGAGGAAGCGGCACGGGCCAGTGGGAGCAGCGCAGGTCGATCAGAGCAGCAAAGATCATAGGGAGCGGCGGTGGCCAGAGGGAGCAGCGCAGGCGAGAGGGAGCAGCGCAGGCCAATGGAGCGGCGGGGGCTGAAGGAAGCAGCCCAGGCCAGGCAGAGCAGCGCACGTCACTGTGCGGAGCGAGCGGAGGTCGGTCAGAGCAGCGCAGACCGTAGGCAGCAGCGGTGGCCAGAGGGAGCAGCGGTGCCCGGAGGGAACGGCGCAGGCCAGAGGATGCAGTGCAGGCCAAAGGGCAACGGTGGCCGAAGAACCAGCACAGGCCAGTGGGAGCAGCACAGGTCGCCGTGGGGTGAGCACGTTGGGGAGCAGCACAGGGCACAGGCGGCGGCAGTGGCCTCAGGGAGTATTGCAGGCAGTGGGCACGGCGCAGGCTGCGGGAATACGGCAGGCAGGATGAGTACAATAGGCGGGGGGGGGGGTACAACTGGGGGGGCACAACAGGCAGTGGGGGCACCGCAGGCTGTGGGGGGACAACAGGCTTTGGGGGGCACAACAGGCTGGGGGGGCACAACAGGCAGGGGGCAAACAGGCTGTGGGGGGACAACAGGCAGGGGGCACCACAGGCTGTGGGGGGACAACAGGCAGTGGGGGCACCACAGGCTGTGAGGGGGACAACAGGCAGTGGGGGCACCACAGGCTGTGGGGGACCACAGGCAGTGGGGGCACAACAACAGGCTGTGGGGAGACAACAGGCTGTGGGGGGCACAAACAGGCTGTGGGGAACAACAAGTAGTGGGGGCACCACAGCCTGTGGGGGGACAAGAGGCTGTGGGGGCACAACAGGCTGTGGGGAGACAACAAGTAGTGGGGCACCACAGCCTGTGGGGGGACAACAGGCAGTGGGGGGCACAACAGGCTGTGGGGGGGCACAACAGGCAGTGGGGGCACCACAGCCTGTGGGGGGACAGCAGGCTGTGGGGGGCACAACAGGCTGTAGGGGGGCACAACAGGCAGTGGGAGCAGCACAGGCCGGTCAGAGCAGCACAGGTCCTAGGCAGCAGGGTGCCAGGAGGAAGCCGTCCAGGCCAGTTGGCGAGCGCAGGCAGTGGCGCAGCGCACGCAGCGGGCGTGCAGCAGGCTTCGGGAGCACGGCAGGCAGTGGGCGCGCGACAGGCGGCGGGAACACAGCAGGCAGTGAGGGGACAGCAGGCGTTGGGATCACAACCGGCAGTGGGGAGGCAACGAGCCGCGGGAGCACAACAGGCAGTGGCGGCACAACAGGCAGGGGAGCAGCAGAGGCCGGTCAGAGAAACGCAGATCCTCGGCAGCAGCGTCGGCCAACGGGAGCACGGCGGGCCAGTGGAGCATGGCGGCCTGAGGAAGCAGCACGGGCCCGTGGGAGCGGCGCACGTCGGTCAGAGCAGCGCAGACCCTAGGTAGCGGCGGTGGCCAGAGGGAGCAGCGCAGGCCGATGGAGCTCTGGTGGCTTAAGGAAGCAGCCCGGGCCAGTCAGAGCGGCGCAGGGGAGCGGGTGCCACGCAGGTCGGACGGAGCAGCCCAGGCCACAGGGTGCAGCGGTGGCCAGACGGGCAGCGAAGGCAGCGGGCGCAACACAGTCTGTGGTGGCAGTGCAGGCCTTGGCGCAGAGCATGTCGTCGGCGCCGCGCAGGCAGTGGGCGCACAGCGGGCTGTGGGCCCGCAGCGGGCAGTGGGAGGACAACGGCAGTGGGAGCAGCACATGCGGTCGGAGCAGCACCGACCTGACGCAGCAGAGGCGGCCAGAGGGTGAAGCGGAGACCAGAGGCAGCGCAGGCGGCAGAGAGCAGGGCAGGAAGGACGGAGCAGCACGGGCCGGAGGGAGCGGCGCACACCACAGAGAGGAGAGCGGGGCGGGGGGAGAGGGAGCAGCGCGGGGCAGCGAGCAGCGCGGGCAGAGCGAGCAGCGCAGGCGAGCAGGGCAGGGGGGCAGCGCAGGCCGCAGGGAGCAGTGGAAGGAGCAGCGCACATGAGAGGGAGCAGCACGGCCGGAGGGACAGGGTGGAGGCAGAGGAGGAGCAAAGGCCAGAAGGAGCAGCGCAGGACATAGGGAGCAGCGCAGGGCTGGGGCAGCAGCGCAGGCCGGAGGGAGCAGCGCGGGCCGCGGAGGAGCGCAGGGCGATGGGTTGCAGCGCAGGGCAGGGGGAGCAGCGCAGGCGTGAGGCAGCAGCGCAGGACGAAGGGAGCGGCGCTGGGCATAGGGAGCAGCGCAGGCAGGCCTGGGGGTGCAGCGCGGGCCGCGGAGGGAGCAGCACAGGCCGGAGGGAGGGGTGGAGGGGAGGGGAGGTGCAAAGGCCACAAGGAGCAGCGCAGGGCATAGGGAGCAGAGCAGGGCTGGGGGAGCAGCGCGGTGGGTGCAGCGCAGGGCAGGGGGAGCAGCGCAGGCGTGAGGCAGCAACGCAGGGCTTAGGGAGCAGCGCTGGGCATAGGGAGCAGCGCAGGCCTGCGGGTGCAGCGCGGGCCGCGGAGGGAGCGCAGCGCGGTGGGTGCAGCGCAAGGCAGGGGAGCAGCAGCGCGCCTGGGGGTGCAGCGCAGGCCGGAGGGAGCAGCGCGGGCCAGAGGAAGCAGCTCAGCCGGGAGGCGGAAGCGCACGCCTGCGGAAGGAGCGAAGGAGCGCAAGACACAGGGAGCAACAGAGGTCCGCGGGAGCAGCGCAGATCAGTGGGAGCAGCACAGGCGAGAGACAGAGAGAAGCGGAGTCAAGAAGCAGCGCAGGGGGGCCGGCGGACAGGCTGCAGGGAGCAGCGCAGCCTTGGGGGAGCGGCGCAGACCGGGGGAGCAGCGGAGGTGAGAGGGAGGAGGAAGGCCACACGGAGCAGCAGCAGCAGCAGCGCAGAGCAGAGGGAGCAGCGCAAAGCAAAGGGAGCGGCGCAAGCCAGAGGGAGGAGTGCATCCCACGGGAGCAGGGCAGGGTGGTGGGAGCAGCGCAGGGCGTTAGGAGCAGCGCAGGCTGATGGCAGTAGCGGAGGGAGCAGCGGGGCCCGGAAGGAGGAGCGCAGGCAGTGGCGCGGCACAGGCAGAGGGCGCGGCGCGGGCAGCGGGAGCACAGCGGGCTGTGGGACCTCAGCCGGCAGTGGGCGCACAACAGGCAGTGACGACGACGGGCAGTGGGGGCACAGCAGGCAGCGGCAGCACTGCGGGCTGCTCAGAGCAGCACAGGTAACAGGCAGCAGCGCAGGCAGTGGGGGCAGCACAGGTCACTGCGGGGAGACCAGGCTGGGGAGCAGCACAGAGCACAGGCAGCAGCAGTGGCCTCAGGGAGTATTGCAGGCAGGGGAGGACGGCAGGCAGGGGGAGGACAGCAGGCAGTGTGGGAGGACAGCAGGCAGGGGGAGCACGGCAGGCAGTGGGGGGACAACAGGCAGTGGGGACACAACAGGCAGTGGGGGGACAACAGGCAGTGGGAGCAGCACAGGCCGGTCAGAGCAGCACAGAAGACAGGCAGCAGGGGTGCCAGGAGGAAGCAGCGCAGGGCAGCTGGCGAGCGCAGGCAGCGGGCGTGCAGCAGGCAGCGGGAGCGCAGCAGGCAGTGAGCGGCCCAGGCCGGTCGGAGCAGCGCACACCACCGGCAGCGGCGGTGGCCAGCGAGGCAGGGCAGGCCGATGGAGCACGACGGCCCGAGGAGCAGCCCAGGCCAGTGGGAACAGAGCAGGGCAGGCGTGCGCAACGCAGGTTGCTCAGAGCAGCGGAGACTACGGGAAGCAGCGGTGGCCAGAGGGAGAAGTGGCGGCTGAGGGTGCAGCGGTGGCCACGGGGAGCAGCGCAGGCCAACGGAGCCCCCGTGGCTTAAGGAAGCAGCAGCCCAGGCCAATCGGAGCAGCGCAGGTGAGCGTGAGCAACGCAGGTCGGATGGAGCAGCGCAGGCCATAGAGTGCGGCGGTGGCCAGACGGTCAGCGAAGGCGGTGGGCGCAGAAGAGATGGCGGGCGCGGCGCAGGCAGCGGGCCCACAGCGGGCAGTGGACGCTCAACAGGCCGCGGGAGCTCAGAAGCCAGCGGGCGCACCAAAGGCAGTGGGCACGCAACAGGCAGGGGGATCTTCAAAGGCAGTGGGAGCCCGACACGCGGTGGGAGCACGACAGGCCGTGGGAGCAGCACAGGCCGGTCAGGGCAGCACGCACCATCGGCAGCAGCGGTGGCCAACGGGAGCACGGCAGGCGAATGGAGCATGGCGGCCTGAGGAAGCGGCACGGGCCAGTGGGAGCAGCGCAGGTCGATCAGAGCAGCAAAGATCATAGGGAGCGGCGGTGGCCAGAGGAGCAGCGCAGGCGAGAGGGAGCAGCGCAGGCCAATGGAGCGGCGGGGGCTGAAGGAAGCAGCCCAGGCCAGGCAGAGCAGCGCACGTCACTGTGCGGAGCGAGCGGAGGTCGGTCAGAGCAGCGCAGACCGTAGGCAGCAGCGGTGGCCAGAGGGAGCAGCGGTGCCCGGAGGGAACGGCGCAGGCCAGAGGATCAGTGCAGGCCAAAGGGCAACGGTGGCCGAAGAACCAGCACAGGCCAGTGGGAGCAGCACAGGTCGCCGTGGGGTGAGCACGTTGGGGAGCAGCACAGGGCACAGGCGGCGGCAGTGGCCTCAGGAGTATTGCAGGCAGTGGGCACGGCGCAGGCTGCGGGAATACGGCAGGCAGGATGAGTACAATAGGCGGGGGGGGGGTACAACTGGGGGGGGCACAACAGGCAGTGGGGGCACCGCAGGCTGTGGGGGACAACAGGCTTTGGGGGGCGGCTGGGGGGGCACAACAGGCTGGGGGGCACAACAGGCAGGTGGGGCGACAACACAGGCTGTGGGGGGACAACAGGCAGGTGGGCACCACAGG